>NC_047679.1:0-31922 GCF_011762505.2 Arvicanthis niloticus
AAAACCTAGCGATGAATAAAAAATATTAAAGAATATTTCTTGAAAAAACAACAAAATTACATGGGAAACTTTGATTCCATTGAGGACAATAAAGAAAATGTATGAAGAAATTCAACCTTGACTGAATATATTAAGAAAATTGAAGCTGGATGAGGACAAAATCTCTTAAGAAAATTGTGATTTATGGAAAGTCTATGATAAATTCTGAATATTGAATGGAAAACATTCGATAAAACCTGAAGTCATTATTAAAAATCTAGAAATAAATTTTAACACTTTGAAAACTTGATACAATTATACAAAGTATAGGGGAAATTGATTACCGTTGATGAAAAAATTGGATCCTGATTTTAAATTCTCTTAAGAAAGTTCAAGTTGGACAAGCACATATCTCCTTTTAAATTAATGTGATTTCTAAAAATAATTTTAAAAAGTTGAATACTTGATTTGAAACCTGATGAAACTGAAGCCTTGTTCAAACACAATTAGTGAAACTTAACAAAAAAGTTTTTAAAAAAGTCCAATTCTATCAAAAAAATTGATTAAATTGAGGACAAACACCATAAAATGTTTGAAAACATTCAATCTTAATTCAAACTTTTAAGAAAGTCAAGTGATGGAAAAAGGGAAATGTCTGATGGAATTGAATGTGATTTAAGGAAAATCCTCTGATAAAAATGAATAATTGCATGTAAAATATTTGATATAATTGAAGATAGTGTTAAGAAGCAGGAGGTAAATATTCAGGTCATTAGTGAAAATGTGATCAAAGTATATAGATTGTATAAGAAAAATGGATTGACATGTGGACAACTACCAAAACATGAAAAAATTGTATCCAAATTCAAAAATTCTGAAGAAAGGTTTCAGGTGGACAAGGATAAACTCTCTAGTGAAATTGACTGTCATTTTTAAAAAAATCTCTAATCAAATAGAATATTGGCATGGAAAAATCATGAAATTGAACACTTGTAAGAAACACCTAGCAATAAAAAATGAGAAAATAAATGAAAATTCTTTGAAGAACTACAAACTACATGAAAACTATTTGATTCAATTGAGGAGAAATGCCAAAAAAATGTGTGAAGAAATGGAAAATAATTCGAAATTATTAAGAAAGTTTACGTTTGACCAGGACAAGACCTCCTCGGAAATGCATGTGTGTTTTGAAAAAAAATCTCTCATAAACTTGAATATTTGCATTGAAAAAGTTTTTTGATGACATTGAAGAGTTTTGTTGAAAAACCCTACTGATGAATATTAGGAAATTAATGCGAATTTGAGGAAAAATACAAAGTAAATGGAAAACATTGCTTAACTTGAAGGCAAATACCAGAAAATGCATGAAAAATTGAAACTTAATGAAAAACTTCCTTAAGACAATTGAAGGTGGTCAAGAAGAGGTCTCTCTTATGTAATTGCATGTTAGGTAAGGAAAATACTGATAAAACTAAATCTTTGCAGGGAAGAAGAGTGGATAAAATTAAGACATGGTTAAAAAAAACTAGAGGTTAATTTTAAAAGAATAGTGAAAATTTGATAAAAATATACAGATTATACGGAAAACTTGATGAGCTAAATGTAAACAACAAAAAATCAAAAAACTGAATCTTAATTCAATAATTTAAAGAAAGTTTGTGTGGGCGAAGGATAAAATCTCTTATGAAATTGATTGTGGTTTTAAAAATTCTAAAAGAATTGAATATTTGCATGAAAAAAAATCAGGAAGTCGAACGATTTTTCAAAACCCATACCCATAAAAATAAAAAAGTAAATGAAAAATTCTTGAAAAACAGCAAATTATATGTAAAAAATTTGTTAAATTAGGACAAATACCGAAAAATGTATGAAAAAAATTGAAAAAAAATTCAAAATTCTTTAGAATGTTTACATTGGACCGGACAAATTCTACTATGAAATGAATGTGGTTTTAAGAAACAATCTGTAATAAAATTGAATATTTGCATGGAAAAAACGCTTGATGAACAGAGGACTTTATTGAAAAACCTAGCGATGAATAAAAAAATATTAAAGAATATTTCTTGAAAAAACACAAATTACATGGGAAACTTTGATTCCATTGAGGACAAATAACAAAAAATGTATGAAAAAATTCAACCTTGACTGAATATTATTAAGAAAATTGAAGCTGGATGAGGACAAAATCTCTTAGGAAATTGTGATTTATGGAAAGTCTCTGATAAATCTGAATATTTGCATGGAAAACATTCGATAAAACTGAAGTCATTATTAAAAATCTAGAAATAAATTTTAACACTTTGAAAACTTGATACAAGTATACAAAGTATAGGGGAAAATTGATTAACTTGATGAAAAAATTGGATCCTGATTTAAAATTCTTAAGAAAGTTCAAGTTGGACAAGCACAATATCTCCTTTGAAATTAATGTGATTTCTAAAAATAATTTTAAAAAGTTGAATACTTGATTTGAAACCTGATGAAACTGAAGCCTTTGTTCAAAACAATTAGTGAAACTTAACAAAAAAGTTTTTAAAAAGTCCAATTCTATCAAAAAATTGATTAAATTGAGGACAAACACCATAAAATGTTTGAAAACATTCAATCTTAATTCAAACTTTTAAGAAAGTCAATGATGGAAAAAGGGAACATGTCTGATGGAATTGAATGTGATTTAAGGAAAATCTCTGATAAAATGAATAATTGCATGTAAAATATTTGATATAATTGAAGATAGTGTTAAGAAGCAGGAGGTAAATATTCAGGTCATTAGTGAAAATGTGATCAAAGTATATAGATTGTATAAGAAAAAATGGATTGACATGTGGACAACTACCAAAACATGAAAAATTGTATCCAAATTCAAAATTCTGAAGAAAGTTTCAGGTGGACAAGGATAAACTCTCTAGTGAAATTGACTGTCATTTTTAAAAAAATCTCTAATCAAATAGAATATTGGCATGGAAAAAATCATGAAATTGAACACTTGGTAAGAAACACCTAGCAATAAAAATGAGAAAATAAATGAAAATTCTTTGAAGAACTACAAACTACATGAAAACTATTTGATTCAATTGAGGAGAAATGCCAAAAAATGTGTGAAGAAATGGAAATAATTCGAAATTATTAAGAAAGTTTACGTTTGACCAGGACAAGACCTCCTCGGAAATGCATGTGTGTTTTGAAAAAAAAATCTCTCATAAACTTGAATATTTGCATTGAAAAAGTTTTTTGATGAAATTGAAGAGTTTGTTGAAAAACCTACTGATGAATATTAGGAAAATTAATGCGAATTTGAGGAAAAATACAAAGTAAATGGAAAACATTGCTTAACTTGAAGGCAAATACCAGAAAATGCATGAAAAAATTGAAACTTAATGAAAACTTCTTAAGACAATTGAAGGTGGTCAAGAAGAGTCTCTCTTATGTAATTGCATGTTAGGTAAGGAAAATACTGCATAAAACTAAATCTTTGCAGGGAAGAAGAGTGGATAAAATTAAAGACATGGTTAAAAAAAACTAGAGGGTAAATGTTAAAATGAATAGTGAAAATTTGATAAAAATATACAGATTATACGGAAAAACTTGATGAGCTAAATGTAAACAACAAAAAATCAAAAACTGAATCTTAATTCAATAATTTAAAGAAAGTTTGTGTGGGCGAAGGATAAAATCTCTTATGAAATTGATTGTGGTTTTAAAAATTCTAAAAGAATTGAATATTTGCATGAAAAAAAATCAGGAAGTCGAACGATTTTTCAAAACCCATACCCATAAAAATAAAAAAGTAAATGAAAAATTCTTGAAAAACAGCAAATTATATGTAAAAATTTGATTAAATTAGGACAAATACCGAAAAATGTATGAAAAAATTGAAAAAAATTCAAAATTCTTTAGAATGTTTACATTGGACACGGACAAATTCTACTATGAAATGAATGTGGTTTTAAGAACAATCTGTAATAAAATTGAATATTTGCATGGAAAAACGCTTGATGAAACAGAGGACTTTATTGAAAAACCTAGCGATGAATAAAAAAATATTAAAGAATATTTCTTGAAAAAACACAAATTACATGGGAACTTTGATTCCATTGAGGACAAATAACAAAAAATGTATGAAAAAATTCAACCTTGACTGAATATTATTAAGAAAATTGAAGCTGGATGAGGACAAAATCTCTTAGGAAATTGTGATTTATGGAAAGTCTCTGATAAATCTGAATATTTGCATGGAAAACATTCGATAAACTGAAGTCATTATTAAAAATCTAGAAATAATTTTAACACTTTGAAAACTTGATACAAGTATACAAAGTATAGGGGAAAATTGATTAACTTGATGAAAAAATTGGATCCTGATTTAAAATTCTTAAGAAAGTTCAAGTTGGACAAGCACAATATCTCCTTTGAAATTAATGTGATTTCTAAAAATAATTTTAAAAAGTTGAATACTTGATTTGAAACCTGATGAAACTGAAGCCTTTGTTCAAAACAATTAGTGATGAATAATTAGAAACTTAACAAAAAAGTTTTTAAAAAGTCCAATTCTATCAAAAAATTGATTAAATTGAGGACAAACACCATAAAATGTTTGAAAACATTCAATCTTAATTCAAACTTTTTAAGAAAGTCAATGATGGAAAAAGGGAACATGTCTGATGGAATTGAATGTGATTTAAGGAAAATCTCTGATAAAATGAATAATTGCATGTAAAATATTTGATATAATTGAAGATAGTGTTAAGAAGCAGGAGGTAAATATTCAGGTCATTAGTGAAAATGTGATCAAAGTATATAGATTGTATAAGAAAAATGGATTGACATGTGGACAACTACCAAAACATGAAAAAATTGTATCCAAATTCAAAATTCTGAAGAATGTTTCAGGTGGACAAGGATAAACTCTCTAGTGAAATTGACTGTCATTTTTAAAAAAATCTCTAATCAAATAGAATATTGGCATGGAAAAATCATGAAATTGAACACTTGGTAGAAACACCTAGCAATAAAAATGAGAAAATAAATGAAAATTCTTTGAAGAACTACAAAACTACATGAAAACTATTTGATTCAATTGAGGAGAATGCCAAAAAATGTGTGAAGAAATGGAAAAATAATTCGAAATTATTAAGAAAGTTTACGTTTGACCAGGACAAGACCTCCTCGGAAATGCATGTGTGTTTTGAAAAAAAATCTCTCATAAACTTGAATATTTGCATTGAAAAAGTTTTTTGATGAATTGAAGAGTTTGTTGAAAAACCTACTGATGAATATTAGGAAAATTAATGCGAATTTGAGGAAAAATACAAAGTAAATGGAAAAACATTGCTTAACTTGAAGGCAAATACCAGAAAATGCATGAAAAAATTGAAACTTAATGAAAACTTCTTAAGACAATTGAAGGTGGTCAAGAAGAGTCTCTCTTATGTAATTGCATGTTAGGTAAGGAAAATACTGATAAAACTAAATCTTTGCAGGGAAGAAGAGTGGATAAAATTAAAGACATGGTTAAAAAAAAACTAGAGGTAAATGTTAAAATGAATAGTGAAAATTTGATAAAAATATACAGATTATACGGAAAAACTTGATGAGCTAAATGTAAACAACAAAAAATCAAAAACTGAATCTTAATTCAATAATTTAAAGAAAGTTTGTGTGGGCGAAGGATAAAATCTCTTATGAAATTGATTGTGGTTTTAAAAATTCTAAAAGAATTGAATATTTGCATGAAAAAAAAATCAGGAAGTCGAACGAATTTTTCAAAACCCATACCCATAAAAATAAAAAAGTAAATGAAAAATTCTTGAAAAAACAGCAAATTATATGTAAAAAATTTGATTAAATTAGGACAAATACCGAAAAATGTATGAAAAAATTGAAAAAAATTCAAAATTCTTTAGAATGTTTACATTGGACACGGACAAATTCTACTATGAAATGAATGTGGTTTTAAGAACAATCTGTAATAAAATTGAATATTTGCATGGAAAAACGCTTGATGAAACAGAGGACTTTATTGAAAAACCTAGCGATGAATAAAAAAATATTAAAGAATATTTCTTGAAAAACACAAATTACATGGGAAACTTGATTCCATTGAGGACAAATAACAAAAAATGTATGAAAAAATTCAACCTTGACTGAATATTATTAAGAAAATTGAAGCTGGATGAGGACAAAATCTCTTAGGAAATTGTGATTTATGGAAAGTCTCTGATAAATCTGAATATTTGCATGGAAAACATTCGATAAAACTGAAGTCATTATTAAAAATCTAGAAATAAATTTTAACACTTTGAAAACTTGATACAAGTATACAAAGTATAGGGGAAAATTGATTAACTTGATGAAAAAATTGGATCCTGATTTAAAATTCTTAAGAAGTTCAAGTTGGACAAGCACAATATCTCCTTTGAAATTAATGTGATTTCTAAAAATAATTTTAAAAAGTTGAATACTTGATTTGAAACCTGATGAAACTGAAGCCTTTGTTCAAAACAATTAGTGATGAATAATTAGAAACTTAACAAAAAAGTTTTTAAAAAGTCCAATTCTATCAAAAAATTGATTAAATTGAGGACAAACACCATAAAATGTTTGAAAACATTCAATCTTAATTCAAACTTTTTAAGAAAGTCAATGATGGAAAAAGGGAACATGTCTGATGGAATTGAATGTGATTTAAGGAAAATCTCTGATAAAATGAATAATTGCATGTAAATATTTGATATAATTGAAGATAGTGTTAAGAAGCAGGAGGTAAATATTCAGGTCATTAGTGAAAATGTGATCAAAGTATATAGATTGTATAAGAAAAATGGATTGACATGTGGACAACTACCAAAACATGAAAAAATTGTATCCAAATTCAAAATTCTGAAGAATGTTTCAGGTGGACAAGGATAAACTCTCTAGTGAAATTGACTGTCATTTTAAAAAAATCTCTAATCAAATAGAATATTGGCATGGAAAAAATCATGAAATTGAACACTTGGTAGAAACACCTAGCAATAAAAATGAGAAAATAAATGAAAATTCTTTGAAGAACTACAAACTACATGAAAACTATTTGATTCAATGAGGAGAAATGCCAAAAAATGTGTGAAGAAATGGAAAATAATTCGAAATTATTAAGAAAGTTTACGTTTGACCAGGACAAGACCTCCTCGGAATGCATGTGTGTTTTGAAAAAAAAATCTCTCATAAACTTGAATATTTGCATTGAAAAAGTTTTTTGATGAAATTGAAGAGTTTGTTGAAAAACCTACTGATGAATATTAGGAAAATTAATGCGAATTTGAGGAAAAATACAAAGTAAATGGAAAACATTGCTTAACTTGAAGGCAAATACCAGAAAATGCATGAAAAAATTGAAACTTAATGAAAACTTCTTAAGACAATTGAAGGTGGTCAAGAAGAGTCTCTCTTATGTAATTGCATGTTAGGTAAGGAAAATACTGATAAAACTAAATCTTTGCAGGGAAGAAGAGTGGATAAAATTAAAGACATGGTTAAAAAAAACTAGAGGTAAATGTTAAAATGAATAGTGAAAATTTGATAAAAATATACAGATTATACTGGAAAAACTTGATGAGCTAATGTAAACAACAAAAATCAAAAAACTGAATCTTAATTCAATAATTTAAAGAAAGTTTGTGTGGGCGAAGGATAAAATCTCTTATGAAATTGATTGTGGTTTTAAAAATTCTAAAAGAATTGAATATTTGCATGAAAAAAAATCAGGAAGTCGAACATTTTTCAAAACCCATACCCATAAAAATAAAAAAGTAAATGAAAAATTCTTGAAAAACAGCAAATTATATGTAAAAAATTTGATTAAATTAGGACAAATACCGAAAAATGTATGAAAAAAATTGAAAAAAATTCAAAATTCTTTAGAATGTTTACATTGGACACGGACAAATTCTACTATGAAATGAATGTGGTTTTAAGAACAATCTGTAATAAAATTGAATATTTGCATGGAAAAACGCTTGATGAAACAGAGGACTTTATTGAAAAACCTAGCGATGAATAAAAAATATTAAAGAATATTTCTTGAAAAAACACAAAATTACATGGGAAACTTTGATTCCATTGAGGACAAATAACAAAAAATGTATGAAAAAATTCAACCTTGACTGAATATTATTAAGAAAATTGAAGCTGGATGAGGACAAAATCTCTTAGGAAATTGTGATTTATGGAAAGTCTCTGATAAATCTGAATATTTGCATGGAAAACATTCGATAAAACTGAAGTCATTATTAAAAATCTAGAAATAAATTTTAACACTTTGAAAACTTGATACAAGTATACAAAGTATAGGGGAAAATTGATTAACTTGATGAAAAAATTGGATCCTGATTTAAAATTCTTAAGAAAGTTCAAGTTGGACAAGCACAATATCTCCTTTGAAATTAATGTGATTTCTAAAAATAATTTTAAAAAGTTGAATACTTGATTTGAAACCTGATGAAACTGAAGCCTTTGTTCAAAACAATTAGTGATGACTAATTAGAAACTTAACAAAAAAGTTTTTAAAAAGTCCAATTCTATCAAAAAATTGATTAAATTGAGGACAAACACCATAAAATGTTTGAAAACATTCAATCTTAATTCAAACTTTTTAAGAAAGTCAATGATGGAAAAAGGGAACATGTCTGATGGAATTGAATGTGATTTAAGGAAAATCTCTGATAAAATGAATAATTGCATGTAAAATATTTGATATAATTGAAGATAGTGTTAAGAAGCAGGAGGTAAATATTCAGGTCATTAGTGAAAATGTGATCAAAGTATATAGATTGTATAAGAAAAATGGATTGACATGTGGACAACTACCAAAACATGAAAAATTGTATCCAAATTCAAAATTCTGAAGAAAGTTTCAGGTGGACAAGGATAAACTCTCTAGTGAAATTGACTGTCATTTTTAAAAAAATCTCTAATCAAATAGAATATTGGCATGGAAAAATCATGAAATTGAACACTTGGTAGAAAACACCTAGCAATAAAAATGAGAAAATAAATGAAAATTCTTTGAAGAAACTACAAACTACATGAAAACTATTTGATTCAATTGAGGAGAAATGCCAAAAAATGTGTGAAGAAATGGAAAATAATTCGAAATTATTAAGAAAGTTTACGTTTGACCAGGACAAGACCTCCTCGGAAATGCATGTGTGTTTTGAAAAAAAATCTCTCATAAACTTGAATATTTGCATTGAAAAAGTTTTTTGATGAAATTGAAGAGTTTGTTGAAAACCTACTGATGAATATTAGGAAAATTAATGCGAATTTGAGGAAAAATACAAAGTAAATGGAAAACATTGCTTAACTTGAAGGCAAATACCAGAAAATGCATGAAAAATTGAAACTTAATGAAAACTTCTTAGACAATTGAAGGTGGTCAAGAAGAGTCTCTCTTATGTAATTGCATGTTAGGTAAGGAAAATACTGATAAAACTAAATCTTTGCAGGGAAGAAGAGTGGATAAAATTAAAGACATGGTTAAAAAAAACTAGAGGTAAATGTTAAAATGAATAGTGAAAATTTGATAAAAATATACAGATTATACGGAAAAACTTGATGAGCTAAATGTAAACAACAAAAAATCAAAAAACTGAATCTTAATTCAATAATTTAAAAGGAAAGTTTGTGTGGGCGAAGGATAAAATCTCTTATGAAATTGATTGTGGTTTTAAAAATTCTAAAAGAATTGAATATTTGCATGAAAAAAAATCAGGAAGTCGAACAATTTTTCAAAACCCATACCCATAAAAATAAAAAAGTAAATGAAAAATTCTTGAAAAACAGCAAATTATATGTAAAAAATTTGATTAAATTAGGACAAATACCGAAAAATGTATGAAAAAATTGAAAAAAAATTCAAAATTCTTTAGAATGTTTACATTGGACACGGACAAATTCTACTATGAAATGAATGTGGTTTTAAGAACAATCTGTAATAAAATTGAATATTTGCATGGAAAAACGCTTGATGAAACAGAGGACTTTATTGAAAAACCTAGCGATGAATAAAAAAATATTAAAGAATATTTCTTGAAAAAAACACAAATTACATGGGAAACTTTGATTCCATTGAGGACAAATAACAAAAAATGTATGAAAAAATTCAACCTTGACTGAATATTATTAAGAAAATTGAAGCTGGATGAGGACAAAATCTCTTAGGAAATTGTGAATTTATGGAAAGTCTCTGATAAATCTGAATATTTGCATGGAAAACATTCGATAAAACTGAAGTCATTATTAAAAATCTAGAAATAAATTTTAACACTTTGAAAACTTGATACAAGTATACAAAGTATAGGGGAAAATTGATTAACTTGATGAAAAAATTGGATCCTGATTTAAAATTCTTAAGAAAGTTCAAGTTGGACAAGGCACAATATCTCCTTTGAAAATTAATGTGATTTCTAAAATAATTTTGAAAAAGTTGAATACTTGATTTGAAACCTGATGAAACTGAAGCCTTTGTTCAAAACAATTAGGATGAATACTTAAACTACAAAAAGTTTTTAAAAAGTCCAATTCTATCAAAAAATTGATTAAATTGAGGACAAACACCATAAAATGTTTGAAAACATTCAATCTTAATTCAAACTTTTTTAAGAAAGTCAATGATGGAAAAAGGGAACATGTCTGATGGAATTGAATGTGATTTAAGGAAAATCTCTGATAAAATGAAATAATTGCATGTAAAATATTTGATATAATTGAAGATAGTGTTAAGAAGCAGGAGGTAAATATTCAGGTCATTAGTGAAAATGTGATCAAAGTATATATGATTGTATAAGAAAAAATGGATTGACATGTGGACAACTACCAAAACATGAAAAAATTGTATCCAAATTCAAAATTCTGAAGAAAGTTTCAGGTGGACAAGGATAAACTCTCTAGTGAAATTGACTGTCATTTTTAAAAAAATCTCTAATTCAAATAGAATATTGGCATGGAAAAATCATGAAATTGAACACTTGGTAGAAACACCTAGCAATAAAAATGAGAAAATAAATGAAAATTCTTTGAAGAACTACAAACTACATGAAAACCTATTTGATTTCAATTGAGGAGAAATGCCAAAAAATGTGTGAAGAAATGGAAAATAATTCGAAATTATAAGAAAGTTTACGTTTGAACCAGGACAAGACCTCCTCGGAAATGCATGTGTGTTTTGAAAAAAAATCTCTCATAAACTTGAATATTTGCATTGAAAAAGTTTTTTTGATGAAATTGAAGAGTTTTGTTGAAAAAACCTACTGATGAATATTAGGAAAATTAATGCGAATTTGAGGAAAAATACAAAGTAAATGGAAAACATTGCTTAACTTGAAGGCAAATACCAGAAAAATGCATGAAAAAATTGAAACTTAATGAAAACTTCTTAGACAATTGAAGGTGGTCAAGAAGAGTCTCTCTTATGTAATTGCATGTTAGGTAAGGAAAATACTGATAAAACTAAATCTTTGCAGGGAAGAAGAGTGGATAAAATTAAAGACCATGGTTAAAAAAAACTAGAGGTAAATGTTAAAATGAATAGTGAAAATTGATAAAAATATACAGATTATACGGAAAAACTTGATGAGCTAAATGTAAACAACAAAAAATCAAAAAACTGAATCTTAATTCAATAATTTAAAGAAAGTTTGTGTGGGCGAAGGATAAAATCTCTTATGAAATTGATTGTGGTTTTAAAAATTCTAAAGAATTGAATATTTGCATGAAAAAAAAATCAGGAAGTCGAACGATTTTTCAAAACCCATACCCATAAAAATAAAAAAGTAAATGAAAAATTCTTGAAAACAGCCAAATTATATGTAAAAAATTTGATTAAATTAGACAAATACCGAAAAATGTATGAAAAAAATTGAAAAAAATTCAAAATTCTTTAGAATGTTTACATTGGACACGGACAAATTCTACTATGAAATGAATGTGGTTTTAAGAACAATCTGTAATAAAATTGAATATTTGCATGGAAAAACGCTTGATGAAACAGAGGACTTTATTGAAAAACCTAGCGATGAATAAAAAATATTAAAGAATATTTCTTGAAAAAACACAAATTACATGGGAAACTTTGATTCCATTGAGGACAAATAACAAAAAAATGGTATGAAAAAAATTCAACCTTGACTGAATATTATTAAGAAAATTGAAGCTGGATGAGGACAAAAATCTCTTAGGAAATTGTGATTTATGGAAAGTCTCTGATAAATCTGAATATTTGCATGGAAAACATTCGATAAAACTGAAGTCATTATTAAAAATCTAGAAATAAATTTTAACACTTTGAAAACTTGATACAAGTATACAAAGTATAGGGGAAAATTGATTAACTTGATGAAAAAATTGGATCCTGATTAAAATTCTTAAGAAAGTTCAAGTTGGACAAGCACAATATCTCCTTTGAAATTAATGTGATTTCTAAAAATAATTTTAAAAAGTTGAATACTTGATTTGAAACCTGATGAAACTGAAGCCTTTGTTCAAAACAATTAGTGATGAATAATTAGAAAACTTAACAAAAAAGTTTTTAAAAAGTCCAATTCTATCAAAAAATTGATTAAATTGAGGACAAACACCATAAAATGTTTGAAAACATTCAATCTTAATTCAAACTTTTTAAGAAAGTCAATGATGGAAAAAGGGAACATGTCTGATGGAATTGAATGTGATTTAAGGAAAATCTCTGATAAAATGAATAATTGCATGTAAAATATTTGATATAATTGAAGATAGTGTTAAGAAGCAGGAGGTAAATATTCAGGTCATTAGTGAAAATGTGATCAAAGTATATAGATTGTATAAGAAAAATGGATTGACATGTGGACAACTACCAAAACATGAAAAAATTGTATCCAAATTCAAAATTCTGAAGAATGTTTCAGGTGGACAAGGATAAACTCTCTAGTGAAATTGACTGTCATTTTTAAAAAAATCTCTAATCAAATAGAATATTGGCATGGAAAAATCATGAAATTGAACACTTGGTAGAAACACCTAGCAATAAAAATGAGAAAATAAATGAAAATTCTTGAAGAACTACAAACTACATGAAAACTATTTGATTCAATTGAGGAGAAATGCCAAAAACTGTGTGAAGAAAATGGAAAATAATTCGAAATTATTAAGAAAGTTTACGTTTGACCAGGACAAGACCTCCTCGGAAATGCATGTGTGTTTTGAAAAAAATCTCTCATAAACTTGAATATTTGCATTGAAAAAGTTTTTTGATGAAATTGAAGAGTTTGTTTGAAAAACCTACTGATGAATATTAGGAAAATTAATGCGAATTTGAGGAAAAATACAAAGTAAATGGAAAACATTGCTTAACTTGAAGGCAAATACCCAGAAAATGCATGAAAAAAATTGAAACTTAATGAAAACTTCTTAAGACAATTGAAAGGTGGTCAAGAAGAGTCTCTCTTATGTAATTGCATGTTAGGTAAGGAAAATACTGATAAAACTAAATCTTTGCAGGGAAGGAAGAGTGGGAATAAAATTAAAGACATGGTTAAAAAAAACTAGAGGTAAATGTTAAAATGAATAGTGAAAATTTGATAAAAATATACAGATTTATACGGAAAAACTTGATGAGCTAAATGTAAACAACAAAAAATCAAAAAACTGAATCTTAATTCAATAATTTAAAGAAAGTTTGTGTGGGCGAAGGATAAAATCTCTTATGAAAATTGATTGTGGTTTTAAAAATTCTAAAAGAATTGAATATTTGCCATGAAAAAAAATCAGGAAGTCGAACAATTTTTCAAAACCCATACCCATAAAAATAAAAAAGTAAATGAAAAATTCTTGAAAAACAGCAAATTATATGTAAAAAATTTGATTAAATTAGGACAAATACCGAAAATGTATGAAAAAAATTGAAAAAAATTCAAAATTCTTTAGAATGTTTACATTGGACACGGACAAATTCTACTATGAAATGAATGTGGTTTTAAGAACAATCTGTAATAAAAATTGAATATTTGCATGGAAAAACGCTTGATGAAACAGAGGACTTTATTGAAAAACCTAGCGATGAATAAAAAAATATTAAAGAATATTTCTTGAAAAAACACAAATTACATGGGAAACTTTGATTCCATTGAGGACAAATAACAAAAAATGTATGAAAAAATTCAACCTTGACTGAATATTATTAAGAAAATTGAAGCTGGATGAGGACAAAATCTCTTAGGAAATTGTGATTTATGGAAAGTCTCTGATAAATCTGAATATTTGCATGGAAAACATTCGATAAAACTGAAGTCATTATTAAAAATCTAGAAATAAATTTTAACACTTTGAAAACTTGATACAAGTATACAAAGTATAGGGGAAAATTGATTAACTTGATGAAAAAATTGGATCCTGATTTAAAATTCTTAAGAAAGTTCAAGTTGGACAAGCACAATATCTCCTTTGAAATTAATGTGATTTCTAAAAATAATTTTAAAAAGTTGAATACTTGATTTGAAACCTGATGAAACTGAAGCCTTTGTTCAAAACAATTAGTGATGAATAATTAGAAACTTAACAAAAAAGTTTTTAAAAAGTCCAATTCTATCAAAAATTGATTAAATTGAGGACAAAACACCATAAAATGTTTGAAAACATTCAATCTTAATTCAAACTTTTTAAGAAAGTCAATGATGGAAAAAGGGAACATGTCTGATGGAATTGAATGTGATTTAAGGAAAATCTCTGATAAAATGAATAATTGCATGTAAAATATTTGATATAATTGAAGATAGTGTTAAGAAGCAGGAGGTAAATATTCAGGTCATTAGTGAAAATGTGATCAAAGTATATAGATTGTATAAGAAAAATGGATTGACATGTGGACAACTACCCAAAACATGAAAAAATTGTATCCAAATTCAAAATTCTGAAGAATGTTTCAGGTGGACAAGGATAAACTCTCTAGTGAAATTGACTGTCATTTTTAAAAAAATCTCTAATCAAATAGAATATTGGCATGGAAAAATCATGAAATTGAACACTTGGTAGAAACACCTAGCAATAAAAATGAGAAAATAAATGAAAATTCTTTGAAGAACTACAAACTACATGAAAACTATTTGATTCAATTGAGGAGAAATGCCAAAAATGTGTGAAGAAATGGAAAAATAATTCGAAATTATTAAGAAAGTTTACGTTTGACCAGGACAAGACCTCCTCGGAAATGCAGTGTGTTTTGAAAAAAAATCTCTCATAAACTTGAATATTTGCATTGAAAAAGTTTTTTGATGAAATTGAAGAGTTTGTTGAAAAACCTACTGATGAATATTAGGAAAATTAATGCGAATTGAGGAAAAATACAAAGTAAATGGAAAACATTGCTTAACTTGAAGGCAAATACCAGAAAATGCATGAAAAAATTGAAACTTAATGAAAACTTCTTAAGACAATTGAAGGTGGTCAAGAAGAGTCTCTCTTATGTAATTGCATGTTAGGTAAGGAAAATACTGATAAAACTAAATCTTTGCAGGGAAGAAGAGTGGATAAAATTAAAGACATGGTTAAAAAAAACTAGAGGTAAATGTTAAAATGAATAGTGAAAATTTGATAAAAATATACAGATTATACGGAAAAACTTGATGAGCTAAATGTAAACAACAAAAAATCAAAAAAACTGAATCTTAATTCAATAATTTAAAGAAAGTTTGTGTGGGCGAAGGATAAAATCTCTTATGAAATTGATTGTGGTTTTAAAAATTCTAAAAGAATTGAATATTTGCATGAAAAAAAATCAGGAAGTCGAACAATTTTTCAAAACCATACCCATAAAATAAAAAAGTAAATGAAAAAATTCTTGAAAAACAGCAAATTATATGTAAAAAAATTTGATTAAATTAGGACAAATACCGAAAAATGTATGAAAAATTGAAAAAAATTCAAAATTCTTTAGAATGTTTACATTGGACACGGACAAATTCTACTATGAAATGAATGTGGTTTTAAGAACAATCTGTAATAAAATTGAATATTTGCATGGAAAAACGCTTGATGAAACAGAGGACTTTATTGAAAAACCTAGCGATGAATAAAAAATATTAAAGAATATTTCTTGAAAAAACACAAATTACATGGGAAACTTTGATTCCATTGAGGACAAATAACAAAAAATGTATGAAAAAATTCAACCTTGACTGAATATTATTAAGAAAATTGAAGCTGGATGAGGACAAAATCTCTTAGGAAATTGTGATTTATGGAAAGTCTCTGATAAATCTGAATATTTGCATGGAAAACATTCGATAAAACTGAAGTCATTATTAAAAATCTAGAAATAAATTTTAACACTTTGAAAACTTGATACAAGTATACAAAGTATAGGGGAAAATTGATTAACTTGATGAAAAAATTGGATCCTGATTTAAAATTCTTAAGAAAGTTCAAGTTGGACAAGCACAATATCTCCTTTGAAATTAATGTGATTTCTAAAAATAATTTTAAAAAGTTGAATACTTGATTTGAAACCTGATGAAACTGAAGCCTTTGTTCAAAACAATTAGTGATGAATAATTAGAAACTTAACAAAAAAGTTTTTAAAAAGTCCAATTCTATCAAAAAATTGATTAAATTGAGGACAAACACCATAAAATGTTTGAAAACATTCAATCTTAATTCAAACTTTTTAAGAAAGTCAATGATGGAAAAAGGGAACATGTCTGATGGAATTGAATGTGATTTAAGGAAAATCTCTGATAAAATGAATAATTGCATGTAAAATATTTGATATAATTGAAGATAGTGTTAAGAAGCAGGAGGTAAATATTCAGGTCATTAGTGAAAATGTGATCAAAGTATATAGATTGTATAAGAAAAATGGATTGACATGTGGACAACTACCAAAACATGAAAAAATTGTATCCAAATTCAAAATTCTGAAGAATGTTTCAGGTGGACAAGGATAAACTCTCTAGTGAAATTGACTGTCATTTTTAAAAAATCTCTAATCAAATAGAATATTGGCATGGAAAAATCATGAAATTGAACACTTGGTAGAAACACCTAGCAATAAAAATGAGAAAATAAATGAAAATTCTTTGAAGAACTACAAACTACATGAAAACTATTTGATTCAATTGAGGAGAAATGCCAAAAAATGTGTGAAGAAATGGAAATAATTCGAAATTATTAAGAAAGTTTACGTTTGACCAGGACAAGACCTCCTCGGAAATGCATGTGTGTTTTGAAAAAAAATCTCTCATAAACTTGAATATTTGCATTGAAAAGTTTTTTGATGAAATTGAAGAGTTTGTTGAAAAACCTACTGATGAATATTAGGAAAATTAATGCGAATTTGAGGAAAAATACAAAGTAAATGGAAAACATTGCTTAACTTGAAGGCAAATACCAGAAAATGCATGAAAAAATTGAAACTTAATGAAAACTTCTTAAGACAATTGAAGGTGGTCAAGAAGAGTCTCTCTTATGTAATTGCATGTTAGGTAAGGAAAATACTGATAAAACTAAATCTTTGCAGGGAAGAAGAGTGGATAAAATTAAAGACATGGTTAAAAAAAACTAGAGGTAAATGTTAAAATGAATAGTGAAAATTTGATAAAATATACAGATTATACGGAAAAAACTTGATGAGCTAAATGTAAACAACAAAAAATCAAAAAAACTGAATCTTAATTCAATAATTTAAAGAAAGTTTGTGTGGGCGAAGGATAAAATCTCTTATGAAATTGATTGTGGTTTTAAAAATTCTAAAAGAATTGAATATTTGCATGAAAAAAAAATCAGGAAGTCGAACAATTTTTCAAAACCCATACCCATAAAAATAAAAAAGTAAATGAAAAATTCTTGAAAAACAGCAAATTATATGTAAAAAATTTGATTAAATTAGGACAAATACCGAAAAATGTATGAAAAAATTGAAAAAAATTCAAAATTCTTTAGAATGTTTACATTGGACACGGACAAATTCTACTATGAAATGAATGTGGTTTTAAGAAACAATCTGTAATAAAATTGAATATTTGCATGGAAAAAAAACGCTTGATGAAACAGAGGACTTTATTGAAAAACCTAGCGATGAATAAAAAAATATTAAAGAATATTTCTTGAAAAAACACAAATTACATGGGAAACTTTGATTCCATTGAGGACAAATAACAAAAAATGTATGAAAAAATTCAACCTTGACTGAATATTATTAAGAAAATTGAAGCTGGATGAGGACAAAATCTCTTAGGAAATTGTGATTTATGGAAAGTCTCTGATAAATCTGAATATTTGCATGGAAAACATTCGATAAAACTGAAGTCATTATTAAAATCTAGAAATAAATTTTAACACTTTGGAAAACTTGATACAAGTATACAAAGTATAGGGGAAAATTGATTAACTTGATGAAAAATTGGATCCTGATTTAAAATTCTTAAGAAAGTTCAAGTTGGACAAGCACAATATCTCCTTTGAAATTAATGTGATTTCTAAAAATAATTTTAAAAAGTTGAATACTTGATTTGAAACCTGATGAAACTGAAGCCTTTGTTCAAAACAATTAGTGATGAATAATTAGAAACTTAACAAAAAAGTTTTTAAAAAGTCCAATTCTATCAAAAAATTGATTAAATTGAGGACAAACACCATAAAATGTTTGAAAACATTCAATCTTAATTCAACTTTTTAAGAAAGTCAATGATGGAAAAAGGGAACATGTCTGATGGAATTGAATGTGATTTAAGGAAAATCTCTGATAAAATGAATAATTGCATGTAAAATATTTGATATAATTGAAGATAGTGTTAAGAAGCAGGAGGTAAATATTCAGGTCATTAGTGAAAATGTGATCAAAGTATATAGATTGTATAAGAAAAATGGATTGACATGTGGACAACTACCAAAACATGAAAAAATTGTATCCAAATTCAAAATTCTGAAGAATGTTTCAGGTGGACAAGGATAAACTCTCTAGTGAAATTGACTGTCATTTTTATAAAAAATCTCTAATCAAATAGAATATTGGCATGGAAAAATCATGAAATTGAACACTTGGTAGAAACACCTAGCAATAAAAATGAGAAAATAAATGAAAATTCTTTGAAGAACTACAAAACTACATGAAAACTATTTGATTCAATTGAGGAGAAATGCCAAAAAATGTGTGAAGAAATGGAAAATAATTCGAAATTATTAAGAAAGTTTACGTTTGACCAGGACAAGACCTCCTCGGAAATGCATGTGTGTTTTGAAAAAAAATCTCTCATAAACTTGAATATTTGCATTGAAAAAGTTTTTTGATGAAATTGAAGAGTTTGTTGAAAAACCTACTGATGAATATTAGGAAAATTAATGCGAATTTGAGGAAAAATACAAAGTAAATGGAAAACATTGCTTAACTTGAAGGCAAATACCAGAAAATGCATGAAAAATTGAAACTTAATGAAAACTTCTTAAGACAATTGAAGGTGGTCAAGAAGAGTCTCTCTTATGTAATTGCATGTTAGGTAAGGAAAAATACTGATAAAACTAAATCTTTGCAGGGAAGAAGAGTGGATAAATTAAAGACATGGTTAAAAAAAACTAGAGGTAAATGTTAAAATGAATAGTGAAAATTTGATAAAAATATACAGATTATACGGAAAAACTTGATGAGCTAAATGTAAACAACAAAAAATCAAAAAACTGAATCTTAATTCAATAATTTAAAGAAAGTTTGTGTGGGCGAAGGATAAAATCTCTTATGAAATTGATTGTGGTTTTAAAAATTCTAAAAGAATTGAATATTTGCATGAAAAAAAATCAGGAAGTCGAACGATTTTTCAAAACCCATACCCATAAAAATAAAAAAGTAAATGAAAAATTCTTGAAAAACAGCAAATTATATGTAAAAAAATTTGATTAAATTAGGACAAATACCGAAAAATGTATGAAAAAATTGAAAAAAATTCAAAATTCTTTAGAATGTTTACATTGGACACGGACAAATTCTACTATGAAATGAATGTGGTTTTAAGAACAATCTGTAATAAAATTGAATATTTGCATGGAAAAACGCTTGATGAAACAGAGGACTTTATTGAAAAACCTAGCGATGAATAAAAAAATATTAAAGAATATTTCTTGAAAAAACACAAATTACATGGGAAACTTTGATTCCATTGAGGACAAATAACAAAAAATGTATGAAAAAATTCAACCTTGACTGAATATTATTAAGAAAATTGAAGCTGGATGAGGACAAAATCTCTTAGGAAATTGTGATTTATGGAAAGTCTCTGATAAATCTGAATATTTGCATGGAAAACATTCGATAAAACTGAAGTCATTATTAAAAATCTAGAAATAAATTTTAACACTTTGAAAACTTGATACAAGTATACAAAGTATAGGGGAAAATTGATTAACTTGATGAAAAAATTGGATCCTGATTTAAAATTCTTAAGAAAGTTCAAGTTGGACAAGCACAATATCTCCTTTGAAATTAATGTGATTTCTAAAAATAATTTTAAAAAGTTGAATACTTGATTTGAAACCTGATGAAACTGAAGCCTTTGTTCAAAACAATTAGTGATGAATAATTAGAAACTTAACAAAAAAGTTTTTAAAAAGTCCAATTCTATCAAAAAATTGATTAAATTGAGGACAAACACCATAAAATGTTTGAAAACATTCAATCTTAATTCAAACTTTTTAAGAAAGTCAATGATGGAAAAAGGGAACATGTCTGATGGAATTGAATGTGATTTAAGGAAAATCTCTGATAAAATGAATAATTGCATGTAAAATATTTGATATAATTGAAGATAGTGTTAAGAAGCAGGAGGTAAATATTCAGGTCATTAGTGAAAATGTGATCAAAGTATATAGATTGTATAAGAAAAATGGATTGACATGTGGACAACTACCAAAACATGAAAAAATTGTATCCAAATTCAAAATTCTGAAGAATGTTTCAGGTGGACAAGGATAAACTCTCTAGTGAAATTGACTGTCATTTTTTAAAAAATCTCTAATCAAATAGAATATTGGCATGGAAAAATCATGAAATTGAACACTTGGTAGAAACACCTAGCAATAAAAATGAGAAAATAAATGAAAATTCTTTGAAGAACTACAAACTACATGAAAACTATTTGATTCAATTGAGGAGAAATGCCAAAAAAATGTGTGAAGAAATGGAAAATAATTCGAAATTATTAAGAAAGTTTACGTTTGACCAGGACAAGACCTCCTCGGAAATGCATGTGTGTTTTGAAAAAAAATCTCTCATAAACTTGAATATTTGCATTGAAAAAGTTTTTTGATGAAATTGAAGAGTTTGTTGAAAAACCTACTGATGAATATTAGGAAAATTAATGCGAATTTGAGGAAAAAATACAAAGTAAATGGAAAACATTGCTTAACTTGAAGGCAAATACCAGAAAATGCATGAAAAAATTGAAACTTAATGAAAACTTCTTAAGACAATTGAAGGTGGTCAAGAAGAGTCTCTCTTATGTAATTGCATGTTAGGTAAGGAAAATACTGATAAAACTAAATCTTTGCAGGGAAGAAGAGTGGATAAAATTAAAGACATGGTTAAAAAAACTAGAGGTAAATGTAAAATGAATAGTGAAAATTTGATAAAAATAGACAAATTAAATGGAAAAACTTGATGAGCTTAATGAAAACTACAAAAAATCAAAAAATTGAATCTTAATTCAATATTTTAAAGAAAGTTTGTGTTGGACAAGGATAAAATCTCTTATGAAATTGATTGTGGTTTTAAAAATTCTAATAGAATTTAATATTTGCATGGAAAAAATCAGGAAAGTCGAACACTTTGTGGAAACCCGTAGCCATAAAAATGAAAAAGTAAATGAAAAATCTTTGAAAAACAGCAGTTATATGGAAAAAAATTGATTAAATTAGGACAAATACCGAAAAATGTATTGAAAAAATTGAAAAAAATTCAAAATTCTTTAGAATGTTTACATTGGACACGGAGCAAATTCTACTATGAATGAATGTGGTTTTAAGAACAATCTGTAATAAAATTGAATATTTGCATGTAAAAATGCTTGATGAAACAGAGGACTTTGTTGGAAAAAACCTAGCGATGAATAAAAAATATTAAAGAAATTTTTTGAAAAAATACAAATTACACGGGAAAATTTTGATTCCATTGAGGACAAATAAAAAAAATGTATGAAAAAAATTCAATCTTGACTGAATATTATTAAGAAAAATTGAAGCTGGATGAGGACAAAATCTCTTAGGAAACTGATTGTGGTTTAAGGAAAGTCTCTGATAAAACTGAAATATTTGCATGGAAAACGTTCGATAAAACTGAAGTCATTATTTAAAAACTAGAAATAAATATTAACACTTTGAAAACTTGATACAAGTGTACAAAGTATAGGGGAAAATTGATTAACTTGATGAAAAAATTGGATCCTGATTTAAAATTCTTAAGAAAGTTCAAGTTGGACAAGCACAATATCTCCTTTGAAAATAATGTGATTTCTAAAAATAATTTAAAAAGTTGAAGACTTGATTTGAAAACTGATGAAAATGAAGCCTTTGTTCAAAACAATTAGTGATGAATAATTAGAAACTTACATGAAAAAGTTTTTAAAAAGTCCAATTCTATCAAAAAAATTGGTTAAATTGAGGACAAACACCCATAACGTGTTTGAAAAAATTCAATCTTAATCAAAACTTTTTAAGAAAAGTAAAAGATGGAAAAAGGGGAACATGTCTGATGGAATTGAATGTGATTTAAGGAAAATCTCTGATAAAATGAATAATTGTATGTAAAATATTTGATATAATTGAAGATAGTGGTTAAGAAGCGGGAGGTAAATATTCAGATCATTAGTGAAAATGTGATCAAAGTATATAGATTAATAAAATAATCTATATGTATTTTATTATGTAAAAATAAGAAAAATGGATTAACATATGGACAACAACCAAAACATGAAAAATTGTATCCAAATTCAAAATTCTGAAGAAAGTTTCAGGTGGACAAGGATAAACTATTTAGTGAAATTGACTGTCATTTTTAAAAAAAAATCTCTAATCAAATAGAATATTGGCATGGTAAAATCATGAAATTGAACACTTGGTAGAAAACACCTAGCAATAAAAATGAGAAAATAAATGAAAATTTTTTGAAGAACTACAAATTACATGAAAAGTATTTGATTCAGTTGAGGACAAATACCAAAAAATGTGTGAAAAATGGAAAATAATTCAAAATTATTAAGAAAGTTTACGTTTGACCAGGACAAGACCTCCTCGGAAATGCATGTGAGTTTTGAAAAAAAATCTCTCATACACTTGAATATTTGCATTGAAAAATGTTTTTTGATGAAATTGAAGAGTTTGTTGAAAAACCTACTGATGAATATTAGGAAAATTAATGCGAATTTGAGGAAAAAAATACAAAGTAAATGGAAAACTTTGCTTAACTTGAAGGCAAATACCAGAAAATGCATGAAAAAATTGAAACTTAATGAAAACTTAAGACAATTGAAGGTGGTCAAGAAGAGTCTCTCTTATGTAATTGCATGTTAGGTAAGGAAAAATACTGATAAAACTAAATCTTTGCAGGGAAGAAGAGTGGATAAAATTAAAGACATGGTTAAAAAACTAGAGGTAAATGTTAAAATGAATAGTGAAAATTTGATAAAAAATATACAGATTATACGGAAAAAACTTGATGAGCTTCATGTAAACAACAAAAATCAAAAAAACTGAATCTTAATTCAATAATTTAAAGAAAGTTTGTGTGGGAGAAGGATAAAATCTCTTATGAAATTGATTGTGGTTTTAAAAATTCTAAAAGAATTGAATATTTGCATGAAAAAAAAGCAGGAAGTCGAACAATTTTTCAAAACCCATAGCCATAAAAATAAAAAAGTAAATGAAAAATTCTTGAAAAACAGCAAATTATATGTAAAAAATTTGATTAAATTAGGACAAATACCGAAAAATGTATGAAAAAATTGAAAAAAAATTCAAAATTCTTTAGAATGTTTACATTGGACACGGACAAATTCTACTATGAAATGAATGTGATATTTAGAACAATCTGTAATAAAATTGAATATTTGAATGGAAAAATGCTTGATGAAACAGAGGACTTTGTTGAAAAACCTAGTGATGAATAAAAAAATATTAAAAGAAAATTTTTGAAAAAATACAAATTACATGGGAAACTTTGATTGCATTGAGGACAAATAACAAAAATGTATGAAAAATTCAATCTTGACTGAATATTATTAAGAAAATTGAAGCTGGATGAGGACAAAATTGTCTTAGGAAATTGTGGTTTAAGGAAAGTCTCTGATAAATCTGAATATTTGCATGAAAAACATTCGATAAACTGAAGTCATTATTAAAAACTAGAAATAAATATTAACACTTTGAAAACTTGATACAAGTATACAAAGTATAAGGGGAAAATTGATTAACTTGATGAAAAATTGGATCCTGATTTAAAATTCTTAAGAAAGTTCAAGTTGGACAAGCACAATATCTCCTTTGAAATTAATGTGATTTTAAAAATTAATTTTTAAAAGTTGAATACTTGATTTTGCCTATTAAGTGCAGCACCAATCAAGATTCAAACTCAAGCCCAATCAAGCAAACTCCATCTTGTGGGAATAAGTGATCAAGAGCTTACAGCCCGAAGATTCTCCCTTACCCTACCAGGTGCAATGGAAACAAGTCCTCTGGGTGCAAGGGCTAAGGGGATGTAAAGAGGAATTGACACCTGTCCCTGTGCAATGGAGTATAGCTCCCAGGAGTACAAGGGCTGTCAACCTACTATTCAGGTGCCACAGTTATTTAGGCAAGGGCTGTCTGGACTTAGACCTCTCATCGACCCAGTGCAATGGGCTGAACCCTTGGGGTGCATCGACTGAGGGTCTCAGTCATCGGCTACTTTCTTAGTCTAGATAGCCAAATTTCAGGGGAGATCCTTGCTCCAAGGCTGCGAGTGCTTGAGCGATAGCGGCCTTGTCACGTTTTTGTTGGGCTCTGTGCTTACAGACCAACCATCATGAACACTAATCCACAACATAGGGCTGTACCAAACAAGCCTATCCCTACCCTTTAAGAAAAGAAGGAAAAGGCAGAGGTAAGTCAGGAAGTAAAATCGCCAAGGGAAACAGGGTTCATCTGTGCTCCATCAAGGCTCGAAATCCGGATCTGCAATTGTTGCTGCATCTGGTCCAGCTCCCCAGTCCAATTCTCTTTTAAATAAGCAGAAAGATTATGGCTTTGAATAAATGTATCATTCACAAATCTCAGAGGTGTAATACCTGGATGTGGGGTTGCTGACACGCAGCTCATTTGAACCACACCTGTGAGCTGCTCCACATGGTTTGGAGCAAATCAACTCTCTGATTGACCAACAGGATGTCTGATATGTATCTACTTTCTGTAAAATGGTCAAAGCCTCAGAAGTCTTTTCTGAGTTTTGATTAACAACAGTAGCTGCTGTACTTGATTAACCATGCCTGTGTCTAGTGATCCATTCCAGCATTGTGTCAAAAGGCATGTAACATTCTTATAATCCAAGATATCAGAATTATTCTGAAAGTTGGATAACATAAAGAAAAATGGAGGGTCTACACACACCGACACCGGTTTGTGCAGATGCATTCCTAAACACCTTATTAATTTTAATGTTATTCAAATGGCTAGAGATATTAAATCTTGTAGCTAAAACATTTTGTACTTCATGAAATATACCATTCAACCAGACAAAGGTAGATACAACTTTTTTTTTAACATTCTAAACAGTGGCTACAACACATAATTTAATTGTGTTAAAGCAGGGTAAACTCAAGAAAATACACATATGATTTAATTTAGGACTTGCATCCCTTTGAAAATATTAGGTCTAGCCTTTAACGGCTGAGCCATCTCTCCAGCCCCAACCTGTCTCAAGTATTGAAAAGACACTGTCTTTGAATCCTTTTTTGGAGTGACAAGTACTCTAAAAATTTTTAAAGCTTGTTATATTGGAGCAATGGCTTGCAGAAAAAACTTTTTTAGAGAAACCCACTAATAAAGTATCACACAATGAAAAATATACACTAAAAGATTTAACCTCTTAATTTTTTGTATTAAAGCAACAACAATATTTATGTATATAAAATGTAAAACAATTAACCATTTTCTGAAGCAATTATTTCTTACAAATATTGCTTCATGGGCTCTTAAAAATTATGAATAAATTTACTGCTTGTAAACCTTTCACCTTTACCAGAAACGTAAAGGGAAGGTATAAAACATCTTTTATATAAGCATTTACTAAAATGGCAGCTGGAGTAGGCAAGTTAGGCTGTATAAATCTTAAATTTGAACTTTATTTTGGATTAATTTAATAACCAATCTTTTTTTAGTCCAATGAGAATATTGGATAAAAGCCAACCTTATTCTCTAATAATTGTTACATATATTAGAGGAATCCAAAGCATCTCATTTTTAACAACTTTGAATATAAAGGAATTAAAATCATAACTTTAGCCCACAGACTCTTGTAAAGTCTTTGGGTCTTAGATTTATCCCTCTTCTCACAAGAAACAATGGAGTCTCAGTAAGCACATTTCTAGGATCTGGTCTGAAGACTCAGAACAAAAGGGATGTTAGCACCTGGGCTTCTGTAGCTCAGTCTGCATTGTCTTAATTCAAATGTAAATGCACTTAACCTCACTCAGGCCTGTTCTCTGAGGCTTGGCTAGGCTGAATTGTGCGGTTTTGACTTTAACATTAAACCTTAAATTTAAAATGTAAACTTTAAAAGACATGTGTTGTATCTTTTCTCTATAAACATAGGCAAATCAAAAAACCAATCTTTAACTATGTAAGCAATCTATTTTTTCTAAAATCAACACCAAGTAGATTACCTTTATGCTGTAAAGTTTTGCTGCCACAAAACAAAGTGTAAAATTTAATAGAAAAGTTGTAGCATTGTATAACTCAGGCTGCCTGGCCGGTGTGCCCTGAGGACGGGGCAACCAAGTAA
Source organism: Arvicanthis niloticus (assembly GCF_011762505.2). Taxonomy (NCBI): domain Eukaryota; kingdom Metazoa; phylum Chordata; class Mammalia; order Rodentia; family Muridae; genus Arvicanthis; species Arvicanthis niloticus. Next base: position 26,999 of record NC_047679.1, read on the forward strand.
CACTCAATAGCTGTAAACAATGGCGGTACTGCAGCATTTGAATGTACTGGCAAGGGAACAGACCAAGATCTAATTATGTCCCACAGTGGTATACTTATCGCCAAATCGAACATCATTGTCAGGAGAATCAGGGTCATTATCTTGCAATCTGGCTTCCTTCTTCACGATCTGTACCAGCCTCGTAGGGACCCAAATTGAATTGTCTTCACCTGTGGAATAAGCACAAACATCTCCCTTCCCGGCCATGGCTCAGGCCTATCTCGTCCCTGACCTTGGAGAAGGACTGCAGCCCTTTGTAAATTGGCTGCCGCTAGTCCTGCATTAGTAAGGGTGTCTCCCAAACCACATTCAGCTGTGGCATTTTCAAAGATCATCTGTTCTATCACTGGCATTGCTTGCTCTGGTTCCCCAAAGATTCTGCCATAAAGGAGGGTCCTTTTGTCCTTCACTCTCTCTCCACCCACCGGTGAAGTGTCCTTAAGCTTAACGAGCTCTGCAGTAGCCCTTGTTCCTTTGAGTACTCTGTCTCCCCAGGCTCTCTGGCCTGATCCCCAGGTCTGTTGGCCTGATCGCCAGGCTCTTTGGCCTGATGCCGGCTAACATGCCCTGGTTCTGGTATGCTAGAGTGGCCCTCTTTCTCACAACAAAAATAGGTTAAAAACAACTGTAATGTAAGCCAGAGGCTAGCTAGTGGAGCGGCAGCAGTGAGTTTAAATCTGCTTACCACAAATGCTTCCACCCCAGGCATATCTTCCAGAGGTGTACCTCAATCCTATAGTCTTTTAACCCGCCCCAAAACTTGGGGGCCTCCGCGTAGCCTTGAAACTCTCGGGTTTCGGCTCCAGTTGTTCCGCGCGCCTCCCGTGTCCCCTCTGCCCGCGGAAGAGAGAAACGTGAGACAGTATTTGGGTATTACCACAGACGAGGCTTTACTTGTAACAGCAGAAGCGGAAAAGCTGTGGAAGGGCCAAAGACAGGAAGAGGCACAGCTTAAATACACCCTAGAGTGATGTGTTCACTTCTGATTGGCTGTTCGCTCATTACCCAATATTACGCTTCGGATTGGCCAGTGACTTTGGCGGGCTTTCTGCCTTTGCACCTGCGCAGTCCATTGTTTACTAGTGGGAAGGACACGATGTCCGTGCCATCTTGGAATGGCGAATGTCTCACCGCTGACCACGGCTTCCTACAGGCAATAATAACAATAATAAAATAATAATAATTAACTCTGTACGACATTTGATTAAAGTAACTAGGGTGATCTACCTGGGTGTCAGACTCCTGACAGAGGCCACATGCCCATGATGTCTGAGCATCAATCTCTGTCTTAGGACAAAGTAAAGAATTTTGACTTAAAAATTATTTTATTTTTAGGTAAGTATGTGTACATAATTATTTCTAATTTATATCGATCTTTATGTTTATTGTCACATTAATATTCATATTCACATTTACATTTATATTAATATTTATTTAACATTTACAATTATTTGCATTTACATTTGTATTTATAATTACATATACATTTACATTTATATATTCAGATTCATATCACTAATATTTATATTCACATAATTTACATTTATATATATACAGTAATTTTTACATTTATACGGATACTCATATTTACATTTGTATTTGTATTTACATTTATATTTTTCATTGGTTTCTGTATTTAACATTAACCGTATTAACTTTTTATTTTTCTTTTCTGTGGCCTGTACCCCTTTTCTGATAGAAGGTTCGATTAAAATATTTAATAAAAAATATCCAATACAAAAATCCAATAGAAAATCCAATAAAAATATGCAGAAAAAATCCAATAAATATGCAATAAAAATATTCAATAACAAATGTCTCATAAAAATATCTAATAAAAAATATCCAGTTAAAGATAGCCAATAAAAAATATCCAATGAAAATATCCCATTACAAATATCGAATAAAAAAAATCCATAAAAATCCAATAAAAATATCCCATAAAAAGCCGGGCTGTGGTGCCTGACAAATTTAATCCCAGCACTTGGGAGGCAGAGAGGCAGGTGGATTTCTGAGTTCAAGGCCAGCCTTGTCTACAGAGTGAGTTCAAGGACAGCCAGAGCTATACAGAGAAACACTATCTCAAAAATAAAAATTCAATAAAAAGTATCCAATAATAAATATTTTCAATAAAATGTATCCCATAATGTATGCAATAAAAATTATCCAATAATAAAAATATCCAATAAAATTTATCCAATATTAAAATATCCAATACAAAGAAAATAATAAATAAAAATTAAAAACATTATAAATGAGTCTACAATGCTAACAGGATGTAGATTAATGTAAATAAATATTGGCTGAGAAAAAGAAGAGCAAATGATTCCATAAGACACATACATAATTATTTTACATATGTAATAAGTATAATGAACCAATATATATGTGAATATATTATATATAATAATTATGAATATAATAAATAAATATGTTGTATATTTTATATGATATTACATTATTTGACTATTACACTATACTACTAAATACAGGATAAAGTTATATTATATGACAAATAAATTATACTGCTCTATATGGTATAATGTTATATTATTTGACAGATACATTTTACTGCTGTATATGTGATAATGTTATATCACCTGATTGATGCACTATCCTTGTATATATAAGATAAAGTTATATTACCTGACAGATACACTACTCTACTATATATGGGACAATGTTATATTACCTGAGAGATATGCTGTACTGCTAAAATGATGACAAATACAGAAAAAATGTATGAAAAACTGAAAATATTTTTTAAAATTCATAAAATAATTGAAGACTGACATGGAAAATTTCTTATGAAATTGAATGTGATTTAAGGAAAATATCTGATAAAATTGAATATTTACATGGAAAACATGATTGATAAAATTAAAGACTTTGTTGAAAAAAAATAGTGCTGAAAATTAAGATAAATAGTGAAAATTTGATGAAACAATACAAAAATATATGGAAAAAATTTGATTACAGTCATGGCAAATCCATAAAAACTGTAAGAAAAAAATTGAATCTGTTTTTTTAAAAATTTCTTAAAATATTGTATACTGACCAAAAAAATTTCTTATGAAATTGAATGTGATTTAACAAAAATTCTTATAAAATTGAATATTAGCATGAAAAAACACTTCATAAAATTAAAAACATTGTTGAAAGAATTAATGACAAAAATTAGGATAAATATAGAAAAATTTGATGAGAAATATAAAACATAAATGGAGAAATTTTGATTAAGAAGATGACAAAATTTTAAAGATTTAAGAAAAGTTTCAAAAAAATTAATATTTGCATAAAAATATTTTTAAATTTGAAGACTTTGTTTTAAAAATTAGTGACAAAAAATAAGAAAAAATTTAAAAATTTCTTGAAAAATATAAAATATTTGATTAAATTGAGTACAAACATATTTAAAAATTATGAAAATATTGAAAATGTTTTTAGAAAAATCTCTAAAAATGTTCATGATTGATGTGGGAAAATTCATTAGAAAATTACAGATAATATAAGAAAAATTACAGAAGAAATTGTCTATTTGCATGGAAAGGAGTTTGATAAAATTAAAGAGATTGTTTTAAAAATTAGTGATAAAAATTAAGATAAATATAGAAAAAATATTTAAAAGAATATAAAATATTTATGGAAAAATATGGTTAAAATAAAGACTAATATAGAAAAAAGTATGGAAATGTTCAACTTCTTGAAGAAAAATGCTTTAAAAAATTAAAGATTGACATAGAAAAATTCAATAGAATATTGAAGCTGATTCAGAAAATTTCACAGAAAAAAATATTCACAAAAAAAATCACAGAAAAAAATATGCTTGAAAAAATATTTGATAAAATTGAAGACATTGTTTTAAAATCAGTCATAAATATTATGATAAATATAGAAAAAATTGTTGAAAAGATATGAAACATTTGTGTAAAATTTTGGTTAAAAAAAGACAAATAAAGAAAAAAGTATGAAAATTTTGAAACTGTACAAAAATAACTAAATAACTGAAAAAAATTCTAAATTGCCATGGATAAAATCATGAGAAAATTGATGACAATTTAAGAAAAATTTGGAAAAAAGTTGATTATTTGCATAAAAAATGTTTTTTAAAATAGATTTTTTTTAAAAAATTAATATTAAATAAATATTAAAATAAATATAGAAAAATAGTTGAAAAACTACTGAAAAATTTTGGTTAAAAGGAAGACAAATATAAAAAAAGTATGAAAATCTTAATACTGTTTGTAGAAGAATTCCTAAAAATATTCTAGATTGACATAGAAATTTTGATTAGAAAATTGATGATGATTTTAGAAAAGTTTGGAAAAATTTGAATATTTGCATAGAAAAAAATGTTTGTTAAAAATGAGATATTATTTTTAAAATTAGTTATATATATAAATATAAAATATAAAAAAGATGAAAAAATATTTGTCAACAAATATTAGTTAAAATGAAGGCAAATATCAAAAGAAAAGTATAAAAATTTTGAAATTTTTTGTAGAAAAATCCCTAATAAAATTCAAGATTGACATTGTATATTTCATTAGAAAATTGAAGATGATTTAAGAAAATTTTCAGAAGAAATTGAATATTTGCATGGAAACTGGTAAGATTGAAGTCATTGTTTGAAAACTTAGTCATAAAATTTAGATAAATATAGAAAACATTGTTGAAAAACTATCAAGCATTTTTGGAAAAATTTTGGTCAAAATGAAAACAAATATAGAAAAAAGTATGAAAATATTGAAACTGTAGAAAAATGCCTAAAATAATTCATGATTGTCTTGGAAATATTCATTAAAAAATTGAAGATGTAAAGAAAAATTTTAAAAATTAAAATATATTTGATTATTTTGAAGACATTGTTTGAAAACTTAGAGAA
>NC_047679.1:32122-120252 GCF_011762505.2 Arvicanthis niloticus
TGCCCCTCTCTCTTTTCTCTCTCTCATCACCTAGCTTCTCCTTCTCCTTCATCTCTCTCCTTAGACTCCATCTCTTCCTCTCAATACCCTTCCCACTTTGTTTTAAGAAAGCTCCTCCTACACATCACTCGTCTTTAAGTAAAACTTTCTCTCAAAATACAGTTAGAGCAGACTTATTCCTAATTGTCGCAGTAGGTATAAGCAGTTCTATACCCATCCATCATTTGTTGCTAACCAGAACCTTCTGTCATCTCTTCTAACTAAACAATAACTTTTGATCCTGGCTCTTTTTTTTTTGTTTTTTTTTTTTTTTTTTTTTTTTTTGGCTTTATCATGAGTGCAACACATCGCTGAAAACTTAATCTACTCGATCTTTTCTCCTCAAAGTAAATAGCCAGGATCGCTATGAGACGATGGGTCTTCAACCCTGTCAGAAATCCAGAATGACTGAGTTAACTGAAGTTATGGGAAGCACTAAACATAGCTTCTAAAACTTAGCCAATTTATAGAGACCTCTGAACACCTGAGAAGCCCCTATACTACCGAATGTTCGAGCATCAAATCTTCAGCCTTCTGGCCCAGAGTCATCTGACAGACCTTAGTGATGCAGGATTATTAAGGGCTGATTACTCTGTCTGGGCAGATATAATCAGTCGACTATTCTGCATGTGTGTCCTCTTCTGGACAGTAGTTAGTCTGTAGATGGAAAGAGGCAATTCATGCCTAGTGGCTGTCACCACACAACTGGCATAACTCCAAGGATGCTCAATTTCTTCTTGGAATCCACAACAGGAAGCTGTCAGGAGCAGACAGGTCTCTAATCAGAATGGACATTTATATAAATTTTTGTAGTGTCAATTCTATGGACTTCTGATGTTTTGAAAACCAACTATCCATGTAAGGTCACCTGGACTGTTGTCTGTTCACTCCTCTTGGCTATTTCTAAATAAAATATGGTTAACCTCCTAAAAATTAACTCAAAGCCATAAATTTGCTATAGTCCCTTAACTCATAGGTTAACCCATCCCAAATCAGTTAAAAAAGTTAAGGAAGGACTGGGTCTAGGCTTTGTATTCCTAAATGTGTTATACAAGCACATTGCCCATGAGAGTATCAATATTCATCTCACTTTTATATTAATAAGGAGCTCGTACCAATGAAAACCTTAAATTTGAAATCAAAGTAAATTTTGGTACCATTTAAGAAATTATAACTTCATCTTGATAATAATTATACAGATTTCTACCAATAGGTTATGGCTGTGCAATAAGTCCTAGCTAATCCTCCCTGTTCCAACAAAACCACTACTTTTCCCTAGAAAGACAGACCATTATTAACCACATTAGTCCCCAAGCCCAGGGAATAGGGGCGCTGACTCTTCTGTAACTTCTTCAGGCTGATTACGGGCATTGAGATATTAGAAGAGGGGTAGGGGGAAGAGTAAGTTGATAATCCTCTGATGCTGTGTCTTCACTGGAATCCAGATGGAATTCCAGGACATCGAAGGTTTTGGGCAGGTCTGCTCTGTATACTTGATGAGTAGATACACCAAGGCTGTGTATTCTGCAATATACAATTCTCAGAACAAGTTTTAGTATCAGGGAAAAAAAATCCCCCCCCCCCAGGGGGCTGACATTTTTTTTTAAAAAAGTTGGTTCTAACAACTTTTCTTTCCCCCCCCCTTTTAAAATTGGTTGTAATATTTACATTTCAGGTTTTATCCCCTAACCCCACTTCCTCCCACCACCCAGAAACCCCCCCATCCCCTCCCGCTCCGCATGTTTCTATGAGGCAGTGACCGCACCTACCCCCTCAACTATCCCCTCCCCACCCTCACATTCCCCCTCACTCTGTGTTTATTTTTTAATGGGACCAAGAAACTCCTCTTCCACCTATGCCCGACAAGGCCATCCTCCCCTACATATACCTCTGGAGTCTTGGGTCCCTCCCTATGTGTTCCCTGGCTGGTGGTTTAGACCCTGGGGGGACTCTGGTTTTTGGTATTGTTGCTTTCCTCCTGGGGTCTGGAACCCTTTCCGCTCCTTCAGTCCTCTCTCTAAGTTCTCTATTGGGAAACCCCTGATCATATCAGTGGTTAACTGTGAGCATCGTCCTCTGAGTGTGTTAGTCTTTGGCAGACCTCTAAGGAGACAGCTATATCATGTTCCTCAGATTATGCACTTCCAGCCATCCACAACAGTGTTTAGCTTAGGTGGCTGTACATGGGATGAATACCGAGGTGGAGTGGTCTCCTGATAGCCCCTCCTTCAGTTTCTGTCCCATGTTTTGTTTCCGTATTTGCTCCCTTGAGCATTTTTGTTCTCGTTCTAAGTAGTACTGAGGCATCCCCTCTTGGTCTTCCTTCTTCATGAGATTCATGTGGTCTATGGGTTGAGTCTTCGCTAATCCTAGCTTTGGGGCTAACATCCGCTTAACAGTGAGTAAATACCCTGTGTGTTCTTTTGGGATTGGGTTAACTCACTCAAGATGATAATTTCTAGATCCATCCATTTACCTAAAAATTTCTCAAATTCATTATTTTTAATAGCTGAGTAATACTCCATTGTGTAGATGTACCACATTTTTTGTATCCATTCCTCTGTTGAGGGACATCTTGGTTCTTTCCAGCTTCTGGCTATTATAAATAAGGCTGCTATGAACATAGTGGAGCATGTGTCTTTATTACATGTTGGAGCATCTTCTGGGTATATGCCCAGGAGTGCTATAGCTGGATCCTCATGTAATGCTATGTCCAGCTTTCTGAGGAACCTCCAGACTGATTTCCAGAGTGGTTGTACCAGCTTGCAATCCCACCAACAATGGAGGAGTGTTCCTCTTTCTCCACATCCTCGCCAGCATCTACTATCACCTGAGTTTTTGATCTTATCCATTCTGATTGGTGTGAGGTGGTATCTCAGGGTTGTTTTGATTTGCATTTCCCTGATGACTAAGGATGTGGAGCATTTCTTAAGGTGTTTCTCAGCCATTCGAGTTTCCTCTGTTGAGAATTCTTTGTTTAGATCTGTACTCCATTTTTTAATAGGGTTATATGGTTGTCTGGAGTATAATTTCTTGAGTTCTTTGTATATCTTGGATATTAGCCCTCTATCGGATGTAGGATTGGTTAGGATCTTTTCCCAATCTGTTGGTTGCAGATTTGTCTTATTGACAATGTCCTTTGCCCTACAGAAGCTTTGCAATTTGATGAGGTCCCATTTGTCAATTCTTGATCTTAGAGCATAAGCCATTGGTGTTCTGTTCAGGAACTTTTCCCCTGTGCCTAGGTATTCAAGGGTCTTTCCCACCTTCTCTTCTATTAGTTTCAGTGTATCTGGTTTTAAGTGAAGGTCTTTTATCCACTTGGATTTGAGTTTTGTACAAGGAGATATGAATGGATGGATTTGCATCCTTTTACATGTTGACCTCCAGATGAACCAACACCATTTGCTGAAAATGCTGTCCGTTTTCCAGTGGATGGTTTTAGCTCCTTTGTCAAAGATCAAGTGACCATAGGTATGTGGGCCTCATTTCTGGATCCTCAGTTCTATTCCATTGATCTTCATGTCTGTCTCTGTACCAATACCATGCAGTTTGTTATTACTATTGCCCTGTAGTATAGTTTGAGGTCAGGGATGGTGATTCCCCCAGAAGTTCTTTTGTTGTTGAGAATAGTTCTCGCTATCCTGGGTTTTTTGTTGTTTCAAATAAATTTGAAAATTGCTTTTTCTATCTCTATGAAGAATTGATTTGGAATTTTGATGGGGATTGCATTGAATCTATAGATTGCTTTTGGCAAGATGGCCATTTTTACTATATTAATCCTGCCAATCCAGGAGCATGGGAGGTCTTTCCATCTTCTGAGATCTTCTTCAATTTCTTTCTTCAGAGACTTGAAGTTCTTCTCATACAGATCTTTCACTTGCTTAGTTAGATTCACTCCAAGATATTTTATATTATTTGTGGCTATTGTGAAGGGTGTCATTTCCCTAATTTCTTTCTCAGCCTGTTTATCTTTTGAGTATAGGAAGGCTACTGATTTGTTCGAGTTGATTTTATATCCAGCCACTTTACTGAAGTTGTTTATCAGGTTTAGGAGTTCTCTGGTGGAAGTTTTAGGGTCGCTTAAGTATACTATCATATCATCCACAAATAGTGAAATTTTGACTTCTTCCTTTCCTATTTGTATCCCTTTGACTTCCTTTTTGTTGGGGGCCGACTTTTAGCAGAAAGCGGCTATCAGCTTTGCAGCCATCTTGAGCCATATACCCTGACATGAGATTTAAATTACAATAGCCTACAACAGCTGAGAACACTCCGATAATCTTGGTTTAGATACCTTGAGATTAAAGGTGTGTGACTTAATAGTATACTTAGAAGTATAGAGATCAGAGTTAGAAACAAGACCTAAGGGCATGATTAAAGGTGTAACTTAGAGGCATGGCTTAGAAGTGAGACATATAAAAGGCAGAGACAGAACAGATCAGAATTGAGACAATAGAAGACAGAACCAGAGATCAGAGAATATAGACGGAGATCAGAGACTATAGAGGGATCATCAGAGACGAATCTCAGACATTAGGTAGAATCTGCCGTCACCCTCGCTCTTGCTGAACCCCCAACCTGAAGACCGGAGCGGCAGCTTGGGCCGGGATACAGTGGCCGCCCAAACGTGGGTTGGCCCAGGCCTCAACATTTTGCTCAGGCCGAGACATTTTTTGGCCACCCCAACGTGGGACTAGTGCAGTCCCCAACACCTTTTGTTGTCTAATTGCTCTAGCTAGGACTTCCAGTACTATATTGAATAGGTAGGGTGAGAGTGGGCAGCCTTGTCTGGTCCCTGATCTTAGTGGGATTGCTTCAAGTTTCTCTCCATTTAGTTTAATGTTGGCTACTGGCTTGCTGTATATTGCTTTTACGATGTTTAGGTATGGACCTTGAATTCCTAATCTTTCCAAGACTTTTAACATGAAGGGATGTTGTATTAGGTCAAATGCTTTCTCAGCATCTAGTGAGATGATCATGTGGTTTTTTTCTTTGAGTTTATTTATGTAGTGGATTACATTGATGGATTTCCAAATATTGAACCATCCCTGCATTCCTGGGATAAAGCCTACTTGATCATGATGGATGATTGCTTTTATGTGTTGTTGGATTCGGTTTGCAAGAATTTTATTGAGTATTTTTGCATGAATATTCATAAGAGAGATTGGTCTGTAGTTCTCCTTCTTTGTTGGGTCTTTGTGAGGCTTAGGTATGAGTGTAATTGTAGCTTCATAGAACAAATTGGGTATTTTTCCTTCTGTTTCTATTCTGTGGAATAGTTTGAAGAGAATTGGTATTAGTTCTTCCTGGAAGATCTGGTAGAATTCTGCACTAAAACCATCTGGTCCCGGACTTTTTTTGGTGGGGAGGTTTTTAATGACTGCTTCTATTTCTTTAGGGGTTATGCGACTGTTTAGATGATTTATCTGCTCCTCGTTTAACTTTGGTACCTGGTATCTATCTAGAAAATTGTCCATTTCATCCAGATTTTCCAATTTTGTTGAGTATAGGCCTTTGTAGTAGGATCTGATGATATTTTTAATTTCCTCTGTTTCTGTTATATCTCCCTTTTCAGTCCTGATTTTATTAATTTGAATACTGTCTCTGCGCCCTTTGGTTAGTCTGGCTAAGGGTTTGTCTATCTTGTTGATTTTCTCAAAGAACCAGCTCCTGGTTTTGTTGATATTTTGTATAGTTCTTTTTGTTTCGACTTGGTTGATTTCAGCCCTGAGTTTGATTATTTCCTGCCATCTACTCCTCTTGGGTATACTAGCTTCTTTTTGTTCTAACTCTTTCAGGTGTGCTGTCAAGTTGTTAATGTATGCTCTTTCCAATTTCTTTTTGTGAGCACCTAGAGCTATGATTTTTCCTCTTAGTACTGCTTTCAGTGAGTCCCACAAGTTTTGATATGATGTGTCCTCATTTTCATTTAAATCTAAGAAGTCTTTTATTTCTTTATTTCTTCCTTGACCAAGTTATCATTGAGTAGAGCATTGTTCAGTTTCCAAGTATATGTGGGCTTTCTGTTGTTTTTGTCCATGTCAAAGATGAGTCTTAGTCCATGGTGGTCTGATAAGGTACTAGGGATTATTTCGATCTTTTTGTATCTGTTGAGGCCTGTTTTGTGACCAATTATATGGTCTATTTTCGAGAAGGTACCATGGGGTGCTGAGAAGAAAGTATATTCTTTTGTTTTAGGATGAAATGTTCTATAGATGTCAGTTAAGTCCAATTGGTTCATAACTTCTGTTAGTTTCATTGTGTCTCAATTTAGTTTCTGTTTCCATGATCTGTCCATAGCTGAGAGTGGGGTGTTGAAATCTCCCACTATTATTGTGTAGGGTGCAATGTATTCTTTAAGCTTTAGTAAAGTTTCTTTTATGTATGTGGGTGCCCTTGCATTTGGGGCATAGATGTTCAGAATTGCAAGTTCCTCTTGGTACATTTTTCCTTTGATGAATATGAAGTGTCCCTTTTTATCTTTTTGGATTACTTCTGGTTGAAAAATGATTTTATTTGATATTAGAATTGCTACTCCAGCTTGTTTCTTGGGACCATTTGCTTGGAAGATTGTTTTCCAACCTTTTACTCTGAGGTAGTGCCTGTCTTTTTCACAAAGGTGAGTTTCCTGAATGCAGCAAAATGTTGGGTCCTGCTTACGTATCCAGTCTGATAGTCTATGTCTTTTTATTGGAGAACTGAGTCCATTGATATTAAGAGATATTAAGGAGAAATGAATGTTTTTTCCTGTTATTTTTGTTATTGGCAGTGGAGATATGTTTGTGTAGCTACCTTCTTTTAAGGCTTTTGGAAGATTACCTTCTTGTTTTTTCTAGGTTGTAGTTTCCCTCCTTGTGTTGGATTTTTCCACCAATTATTCTTTGAAGTCCTGGATTTGTGTTGAGATACTGTGTGAATTTGGATTTGTCATGGAAAATTTTGGTTTCTCCATCAATAATGATTGACAGTTTTGCTGGGTATAGTAGTCTGGGGTGGCATTTGTGTTCTCTTAGGGTCTTTATGATATCGGTCCAGGATCTTCTGGCTTTTATGGTCTCTGGTGAGAAGTCTGGTGTAATTCTTATAGGTCTGCCTTTATATGTTACTTTGCCTTTTTCCCTTACTGCTTTTAGTATTTTTTCTTTGTTTTGTACATTTGATGTTTTGACTATTATGTGGCGGGAAGTATTTGTTTTCTGGTCTAAACTATTTGGAGTTCTGTAGGCTTCTTGTATATTTATGGACATCTCTTTCTTTAGGTTAGGGAAGTTTTCCTCTATAATTTTGTTGAGGATATTTACTGGTCCTTTAAGTTGGGAGTCTTCCCCCTCATCTATACCTATTATCCTTAGATTTGGCCTTCTCATTGTGTCTTGGATTTCTTGTATACTTCGGGTTAGTAGCTTTCCGTATTTTGCATTTTCTTTGACAGTTGTGTCAATGTTTTCCGTGGTATCTTCTGCACATGAGATTCTCTCTTCCATCTCTTGTATTCTGTTGGTGACACTTGTGTCTATGACTCCTGATGTTTTCTTTAGGTTTTCTATCTCCATGGTATTGTCCCTTTGTGATTTCTTTATTGTTTCTACTTCCATTTTTAGATCCTGCATGGTTTTGTTTAATTCCTTCTCCTGTTTGGTTGTATTTTCTTGCAATTCCTTAAGGGATTTTTGTGTTTCCTCTTTAAGTGTTTCTATCTGTCTACTCGTGCTCTCCTTAATTTCTTTGAGAGTGTTATTTATGTCTTTCTTAAAGTCCTCTATCATCATCATGAGAAGTGATTTTTAATTCTGAATCCTGCTTTTCTGGTGTGATGGGGTGTTCAGGGCTTGCTCTGATGGGGGGAGCTGGGTTCTGATGATGCCATGTAACTTTAGTTTCTGTTGCTTACGTTCTTGTGCTTGCCTTTTGCCATCTGGTTAACTCTAGTGCTGCCTGTACTTACTGTCTCTGACCGAAGCCTGCCTTTCCAGTTATCTAGCTTGTATCTGATCTTCTAGGGGTCCAGATGTCTCTGTGATCTTTTCCAGCTGAGCTGATTACAGTGGTATCTCCAGGATGCCTCAGGATATGGTGTCTCCAAGGTAGCAGTCCAGCTAGGTGTCTGCTGTTCTGGGTGCAGTGTCTCTTCTAGAATATCTCAGGATATGTTGTCTGATGCTCTGAGTTCAGTTGTTCCTCTGTGGCTCTGGGTTGAGTGGACCTTCCAGTATGTCTCAGGTGGAATCCAGGGTCCACCCAACAGCAGACCTGGCAGAGGTCTGGTCCAGGCCTCAGATCCAAGAACTAGTTTCTAAGACACTGTCCCAGTTAGAGCGACTGGGATCCCCACTTCCTCTGGGTTCTTGAAGGTTGGGGGCAGAGCTGCCACCCCAGATCTGCTCAGTGCTCTGGCCCAGATTGGAAGGAACCGAGCATACTTATTCCTAATTGTACCAGTGAGGTACAAGATAGTCATAATACCCAGTCCATCATTTTGTTGACTAACCAGAACCTCTGTCATCTCTTCTAACTAAAACACTTACATTTGATCCTGGCTTATTTTTTGGCTTCAGAATGAATGTCAGCTGAAAACCATCTACTCAGATCTTTTCTCTCAAAGTAAATAGCCAGGATTGGCTATGAGACTATAGGTCTTCAACCCCGTCAGAAATCCAGAATGACTGAGTTAACTGAAGTTATGGGAAGCACTAAACATAGCTTCTAAAACTTAGCCAATTTATAGAGACTGCTGAACACCTGAGAAGCCCCTATACTACCGAACGTTGGAGCATCAAATCTTCAGCCTTCTGGCCCAGAGTCATCTGACAGACCTTAGTGATGAAGGATTATTAAGGGATGATTACTCTGTCTAGGCAGATGTAATCAGTCGACTATTCTGCATGTGTGTCCTTTTCTGGACAGTAATTTGTCTGTAGATGGAAAGAGGCAATTCTTGCCTAGTGGCTGTCACCACACAACTGGAGTAACTCCAAGGATGCTCAATTTCTTCTTAGAATCCATGACAGGAAGCTGTCAGGAGCAGACAGGTCTCTAATCAGAATGGACATTAATATATAAATATTTGTAGCGTCAATTCTATGGACTTCTGATGTTTTAAAAACCAACTATCCATGTAAGGTAACCTGGACTGTTGTCTGTTTACTCCTCTCAGCTATTTCTAAATAAAATATGGGAAACCTCCTAACAATAAACCCAAAGCCATGAATTTGCTAGAGTCCCTTAACTCATAGGTTAACCATCTCAAATCAGTTAAAAAACTTAAAGAAGGACTGGGTCTAAGCCTTGTATTCCTAAATGTGTTATACAGGCACAATGCCCATGAGAGTATCAATATTCATCTCACTTTTATATTAAGAAGAAGCTGGTAACAATGAAAACCTTAAATTTGAAATCAAAGTAAATTTTGTACCATTTAAGAAATTATAACTTCATCTTGATAATAATTATACAGATTTCTACCAATAGGTTATGGCTATGCAATAAGTCCTAGCTAATCCCCCCTGTTCCAACAAAACCACTACTTATCCCTAGAAAGACAGACCATTATTAACCACATTAGTCCCCAAGCCCAGGGAATAAGGGCGCTGACTCTTCTTTAACTTCTTCAAGCTGATTAAGGGCGTTGAGATATTAGAAGAGGGGTAGGGGGGAAAGTAAGTTGATAAGCCTCTGACGCTGTGTCTTCACTGCATTCAGATGGAATTCCAGGACATCAGAGGTTTGGGCAGGTCTGCTCAGTATGCTTGATGAATAGATACATCAAGGCTGTGTATTCTGCAATATACAATTCTCAGAACAAGTTTTAGTATCAAGAAAAAAAATTTTTTTCCCCTAGGGTTCTGACATTTTTTTAAAGATGTTGGTTCCAACAACTTTTTTTTAAAAAAATTCCCAGAAAAATTGAAGATAGACATGGAAAAACTTTCTTTTGAAATTAAATGTGATTTAATGAAAATTTCTGATACCATTAAATATTTTCATAGAAGATCTATGACAAAATTGAAGGCCGTTGAAAGAATTAGTGATAAATTCAGTTAAATATCAAAAAAATTCATGTAGAAATATAAAACACCTATGGAAAAAACTTTGAATAATTTGAGAAAATTGCATAAATCGCAAAAATGTTTGATAAAATTGAAGATATTGTTGAAAGAATTAATGTTAAAAATTAAGATAAATATATTAAAATTTGATTAAAAATAAAAAATGTACATGGAAAATTTTGGTTAAAATTATGACAAATACTGAAAATAATATATGAAAAATTGAAACTTTTCAAAGAAAAATTTCTGATAAAATTAAATACGGGCATGAAAAATATGTGTGATAATTTTGAGGACATTGTTGAAAAAGAAAAACGTATGAAAAAGTTGAATCTTTTTAAAAATTTTTCTAAAATAATTTAATATTAACAAGAAAAAAATTTGATATAAAATTGAATGTGAATTAATAAAAAATTCTGATAAAACTGCATATTTACTTGTAAAAAGTGTTTTATAAAATTGAAGATAATTTGAAAAAAAATTAGTGTTTAGAATTACGATAAGATAAAAAATGGCTGAAAAATATATAACATTTATGAAAAAATTATTATAAAGTCAATTATAAAAATATTTTGTGAAAAATCTGAAAGTGTTTGTAGAAAAATCTCTAAGTAAACCTGAAGATTGACATGTAAAAATTTGTTTATTTGTTTAAAAAATGACAATTTAAGAAAAATTTCTGAAAAATTGAATACTTGCATGGAATAATATTTGATAAAACTGAAGACATTGTTGGAAAATTTGTAATAAATTTAAGACAAATATATAAAATTTGATGAAAAAATATATTTGTGTATGGATTTTTGATTGAAATGAAGAAAAATATAGAAAAAAGTATGAAAATATTGAAAGAATTTATAGAAAAATCCCTAAAAAATTGAATATTTTCATGGAAAAATGATAAAATTGAAGACATTGTTGAAACAATAGTCATAAAATAAAGATAAACATAAAATATTTTTGAAAAGATATAAAACATTTTTGAAACATTTTTGATTTATGTGAGCTAAAATGTAAACAAAATATATGAAAAAATTGAAAATATTTGTATATAAACCACTAGTAAAATTAAAGATTGACATGCAAAATTTCTTTTGAAAACCGAAGATGATAGAAAAATATATAATGTATGATATAATACATATAATATATAATACAAAATTATATATAATATATAATCTACACAATATATCATATAATATAGTAATATATATTATATTACATTGTACAATATATACTATATTATATATAACACTTGTAAATAGCATATAAAATATAATATTGTTATAAATTTTTGTATAAAATATAATGTTATATAAAATATAAAATTTAAATTTAAAATGTCTTCATACTACATTATATATTATATAAACAGTCCTCATGCCTGCCAGCATAGAGTGATATATGTGGCCTACTAAATGAACGATCCAAATCATAGGCATGTGCCTCTGACATATTTCCTACATTGTAATTAAAACCAGACATGTTGTATTTTAAGTTTAATTACATATATATAGTAAAAATACTTATATTTATACATATATAGACAAAGTTTCACATTATATATGTATATATATAAAATAATACATAGTATATAATATGTAACATATGTAATATATATTATATACATACATATAATATGTGTAATAAAAACATGTTATATAGTATATATATTTATATAATATATGAGATATACGTATATATATACATATATACAAACTTCAATTTATTTATATGTACTTATATAAAATATGTAACATAAATTATATTAATATATGTAATATATAATATATATGATACAATATACACATATAGTAATATTTGTAATATATAATTATATAATATAATATTTAATATAAAAATTTTCATATGTTATACATGATACAATATAAAACATAAAAATTTATGTAATAACGAATATATATTATAAAATATATATTATATATGATATAATACAATTATTATATATAATATATGTGATATATTATATATACAAATATATATATGTAGTATAAATATATATATGTAATAGTATTGTAACAGCTTATCATAGAGCACAATACAGCCCAGACTACCAGATGCTGCGCAGTCAGAATCCAGCTAACATACAGTGTGCTCACAGGGTAGATACTGTTCTCATGCTGCAGCCCGCCCAGCCACAGGCCACCACAGGCTACCCAGTACAGGGCTTTCTGTGCTCATGTGAACTCTTGGGGTCTTTGCAAGGACCAGCATGTGGGGTGTGTATATAGAAAATAATAATAATAATAATAATAGTAATAATAATAACAGTAATAAATTATTCTTATATATAATTATATATAATTCTTTGTAATATATACATATTACATTTATTATGTATATGTAATACATGAAATACATGAAACCAAATTTATACTGTTTACAGAAAATGCAGGGACTGAGGTTGGAGCAGAGACTAAGGGAACGGTCAACCAATAATGGGCCCAACCTGAGACCCACCACATGGACAAACACCAGTCTATAACACTATTAATGATACTGTGTTGTTTTTGCAGACGTGAGCATGACTGTTCTGAGATGCTCCACCCAGCAGCTGACTCAGACAGATGCAGACACCCACAGCCAAACAGTGGATGGAGTTTTGGGACTATCATGGAGGAGTTGAGTGAATGATTGCTGGAGATAGGAATGGGAATAATAGGATAGGAACTTTACAGGAAGACCAACAGAGTCAATTAGATGCTCTGGAACTGGAGTTATAGGTAGTTGTGAGCCTCCAAATTTACCCATTGGTACTCAAATTAGTGGAGACCATTAAAAAGGAGCAAGCACTTTTAACTGCTAAGACATCTCTCTATTCACAAGAATTGTGTTTTACTTTATTGGTTTGTTTGTTAGGTTGTTTATATTATGTACCTGAGTGTTCTGCCTGCAGTTATGTGTGTGTCCATACTATGTTCCTGGTGTCCCTGGAGGTCAGGAAACGGCACTGGAACCCCTGAAAGTGAAACCATTACCATGTGGATTTGGGGAACTAAAATCAGGTCCTCTGCAAGTGTAATACGTACTCTCACCCACTGATTCATCTCTCAAGCTCTTTAAAAATATTTGTGTGTCTTATTTCTTTACATGCTGAGGATTGATAACAGCCCCTGAGAACAATGTCTAAACTTCACAAGAAAATATAAAATATAAAAAACATATTTTCCTGAATGTTAGAGAAAAATGTAATGCACACACACACACACACCCCACACACATGATTGTTCAAGAGAAGGTTTCTCTGTGTAACTCTGGCTCTCATGAAACTGGCTTTTTAGATCAGGCCTGCCTCCATCCCTTTAGTGCTTGGATTAAAGGCATGGACCACCATTGCCCAGCTTTAGAACAAATATTACTTGAGATTTATACAAATGTACAGGTCATTATAATTATTTTTTAGTTATGTTAGGCACAAAACCTAAGGAATCACCACACATATTTTTAACTTCTGCTCAGAAAGAAATATAATTATGAGTTTAACTATTATCATAATCATAAAAATGATCCCATCCAGTTTTGCCTGTGTGTACAAGACACACACTTTGAGAAAATAATGCCTGGCTCATTTCCACACAGGAAAATAATTTATTGTCTTGGCAGATGAGACACACAGATTTATTTAAGCTAAAATGCAAATTTGCCAAAAAAGGATGCTTTGGGGTGTTCTATATCCCCCCATCTGTTGGTTGACAATGTAACCTGATACCAGATATATCTTCCAGTAGAACCTGGGTTACGCTTCAAATTCTGTGCACTTTTATTCCTTTTGCTTTTTCATATCTGGGCTTGAGTTTAAAAGAGGGCTTAGATTATTTCATTTACCTGCATCGAAGACCATGATAATTATACTTAAAAGTATACATTTATACAGTACCAGTAAATCCTTAAACAATAGTATATATAAAACACACAAATCACTATTTCCTTCATGACCTGCCCATCATGACTATTTTTGTAGCAAGAAAGCATCTGTTTGGGGTGAGTTAATATCATAATGATGAATGTAATGGCGATAGAAAAAAAAATGCCCCTATGTCAGGAGCCATAATGGGACAAGCCAATAATTAGCAGATGATCATCCTGAAATGCTTGCCTCAGATTATTATATAATCTGAGATGAGTATGTTCCATTAGCAAGGTTGTGGTAGATGTGATTTTAGGAAAGATTCCTGCTATTAATATGCTTTTCCCATTATTATTATTATTATTATTATTATTATTATTATTATTATTATACATATGAAACAATCACTAAGCAATAGCATACCCCTTTGTAGAAGATCTCTGCAGATCCACGAAGATGTACTGTCTTGTAGTGATACTATATAGACAAATAGATGACTTCTTAAGTCTTAATGATGATCCTATAAGAATTCCTAAAATTATATCAATGATTACTAAGCTCTTTTATAACAGGACTGCTATTAAGTCCCTGATATTAAGACTGCAGGCATAGTCTAAACTGCAATGAGAACTCTGCCAGTCTCCTGAGTGTTATCAGTAAATTGCCCCAAGCGAGATAGTAACTAGACCTTCTCCTGCTCAGAGCACATTCCAAGAAGTTGTAAAACAATTAACCAAGATCACTAAAGGAAATTCACAATTTATTATAGGTACCAGGACAGAAGAGAAAATATTTGCCTGGGTTTATCTATACAAAACTTCACTAACTTCTTAAGTTTATAGTTTCAAACTTTCAGTGAACCTGTGGAACTAGACAGGTGACGAATGTCTAGTTAGATATTTACTCCTAATGGGTATGCATGTAAACATTCTGTATTGTAAACTTCTATTTCAATTTATGACTCTATTTTTGGTGTGAACTTGTGATAAACTTTGTAACATGTGACCATGTACTCTAAATGGTGTATAAATACTGAAGACAAAGACTAGGTAGTGAGTGAGTGAGTGAGTCAGTGAGAGTGTGAGTTAGTTTGTTAGTAGGAACCCTTTGTCTTTTCCTTTCCTTTTCCCCCTGCCTAGAATTTTTCTCCCTTAGAATTTTTACTTTGTTAGAATCTTTTCTTCTTTCACACTCAGGACTTTTCATCTTTCCCCTCAGATAGCTGCAACTTTTTAAAGTGTCTTTTCTTCTTGGGACTGCAGTTCCTGCTGAGATAGAACAAAGACCACATTGCCTAATTTTCTGCTGTTAGGCTGCAGGTGTTAATCACCCTAGCCTGCAGTCTTTTACCCTCCGAAGTTTTTAGGATAGTACAAGGCTATTTACTTAACTCCTTGCTGGTCTTAGGGCTGGGATGCAAGTTCCAGTTTCTGGCCACAGGATCACTGACTGCAGCAGATCAGCTACAGTAGCATAGGAGCTGCCTCGAGAAGAACCGGACAAATGGAGGAGGAGAAGAAAGAAGAAGCTACCTCTCCCACTCTCACCCATGCTGGCACCCCTAAACAAATATAAGCAATCCCATATAACTCATGAAAAAAATTCACAAAAATGGAGATCAGAGGGAGGTGTGGTGGCACAGGCCTTCAGTCCCAGCTCTTAGGAAACAGAGGCACTTGTGAGTTTCATGTTAGTCCAAGTTAATACAATGAGACTGATAGCTTAAAAGATCATTTGAAATATCAGGCTTCATTACTTCAATGTGAACACTTTGCAGTTGAGGGTTTTACTCTAGTTGCATCATAACACATTGTACTCTGTCTTTCTTATGCTGTAAACATTGATCTGTGGTTTGCAATAGTCACTCTTCTGTCAAGTGCATTGTAAAATTTCCTACCAATATTTTGCATAAGTCTGGACAGGGTGGCACAAGCTTACAAGGCCAGGCTTGAGGGAGAAAGATTTTTAAGATCAGCCAGCTTAGGCTACACTGTGAGGCTTTGTATCCCAAACAACAAAATGGAGACATTGCACAAAGTATTTTGAATAAGTACTAATCAGGCAAAGGACATGTAGGCTGTTTCACTCATTGGGTTGTATGAATAATGATTTCAAGAATGTTAATTGATGGAGTTTTTAGTAGAATTGGCTGCTTTCAACCAAATGGGAGAACTATTTGAGAGGAGATAGGAGACAAACAGAATAGAAAGGGGATATCACGGGTGTGGGAGTGAAGTAGGAGAGAGAGATGAATAAAATAAAATGGTATACATCTATGAAAATGTTTTGATAGAGGCCATTATTTTGTCTGCTAACATAGAAAAATTAACAAGAACAGAGCACACACACAAATGAATATTTGTTTTGATTTTCTTGGCTTCATAGTAGAATATAGATGCTATAAAGATGGGAGAGAAAATGGGGGGTAGGCTTAAATTTGGAGGGTTATGGCAGGGTAAAATGTAGGACAGGAAAACCAAAATGGATAAATAATAGGATGTATGTTTGAAAAAGCCATAAACACACCATTATTTATAAGCTTTCTTAAATCAATCTATTGTAGGAAGCCGCTGTTAGCAGTGGCTATACATTTGCATTTCCAAGATGGCGCTGGCCGCGTGTCTTCTCCAGATGTAAACAATTATCTGGGCAGTTGCTAGGCTGATAGGCGTGCCAAAGTCACTGCCAATCCCGAGGCATAATATTGGGTGGTGAGTGAACAGCCAATCAGAAGTGAATAAGTCACTCTAGACTGTACTTAAGCCGGACCCCTTCCTCAGCTCTGCCCTTCCGCGCCTCTCCGCATTTCCCCACGTGTGTGAGACAGATTAAAGCCTCATTTTGCAGTAACTACCTGATCTCTGCGTCTCGTGCTTTCTCTACCACGGATGCAAAGGCTCAGGGGGGCGCGTTAGAATCTATCTATACATCCATCCATCTATCCACTCACCCACCCACCTACCCACCCATCCACCTACCTACCTACCAACCTACCTACCGATCTACCAATCTATATCCACAGGTGGTGACACACTTCTTTAATGTCCAGGTTGGGGAGGGAAAAACATGTGGGATCTCTGTGAGTTCAAGGCCATCCTGGTCTACAGAGGGAGTTTGAGAATATCCAAAGTGGCACAGAGAAACCCTGTCTCAGAAAAAAAAAAGTAATTGTAGTTGAATTTGAATTATTCCACCTTGGGGAACAATGTTCTCCCCCAAACAAAGACTTTAGAACAAAATATCTGGTGCCAAGTGTATGAAACCTCCCTGTGAGTTTTGTCGTTCCATGTTCCAAGAGATTCCCACAAACAATTTAGGGTATTGTAATTGGTCCGGTTGCCTGACAGAACTTGAAGATGTGACCTTAGTACTGGGCTGGAGAAATTATCCAGCAATTAAGAGGTCTCACTGCTGTGTCTGAGGACCGAGATACAATTCCCAGCACTTAGGTAGCAGCTTGTAGTCCGTCTGTTTCTATAACTCCAGTTCTAAGGGCTCCAGTGCCTCTTTGGCCCTATTCTGGACTTCACAGGCACTAGGAATGCATGTGGTACACAAACATGTAGGCAAAACATTCACAATAGTGTGATGACTCAGAATTCTAATCCTTATTAAACCTTATTTAAGCTGTTTTTTTTTTTCTGTAAATACTTTTGAGAATCTTTGGTGGCTACTTTCCTGTCATAGGGTTTTCTCAGTTCTTAATGGAGCCAAACAGCCTCTCAAAGACTAGCAAAAATAAGGTATTTCAAGACCCTTATTGCTTTCTCAGGCCCATCATCCGCACCCCTTTGAGACAATGACGCGAATCTAAGTTGTCTCACATCCACAGGATAAAGCGAGTACTCAGTAGGGTAGGATTGCTGTTATTCCATTTCTAATTCTACATCGCTCCCAACTAAGAATGCAGTCAGTTAGATGGCTCAGAGGAAATGCTGCTGGCCATTGCAGCCCTCCAAAGGTCTGAGATTTGACCACATGACAGCCTGGCCTGGACCAAGTAAGTTCATCCCAATCTTTCCACCTTCCTACCCACTGACTCCTTTTGAGATGTGGGAGAAGTTCATGGCTAGAGAGGTCTTTGTGCATCTCCTCACCCCTCTGTGTAACCCTGAACTGGGAGCCTTGGGATTTGGAGCACACCAGAATCCCTCTGGGCTGAAGAAAGAACATCACGTGGGTTGACCTTGTTCTTGAGTTTAGGGGCACTGAGTTTTTTGCTCTGGCCAGGATCTGGAGAGCTTTGGTGGAAGAGCCTCATGGGGGACTCAGAAGCAGTTCCCTCGGAAAGGTCGCTGCAAAGGCAGAGTAGTTTCAAGGAACTTCACCCTAAGCTAGGCTCACCTACCCTTGGCTAGGGAGGTGCAGGTGCTCTGGTGGTTTGAGCTATATCATTGGCAAAGCATGGCCTGCTGGGTGGATGGCTGCTTCATCTCTGCAAACTTAATGAGTAAGAACTTTTACTATTATCGATGTTTCAGTGAGACACAGACAGACAAGTAAAAGCAGCAAAACAGCTACATTTGTGAGTATGCATTGGCAAGTTCTCACAAAAATTTACGGCCATTATTTGTTCTTTTTTTTTTTTCCTGGTTTTCTTTTTCTCTTTTTGTTTTGTTTTTGAGGCATGGTCTCTGTGTGTAGTTCTGTCTATCCCAGAGCACACTCTGTAGAACAATCTGGCCTCAAAATCTCAGATTCCCCTGCACTCTGCCCCCTGAGTGCTGGAACTAATGGTGCAGGCCACCGGTACCTGGTGCCCATGTACATTTTCATGGCTCTACTCTAAACTTTTGAACCTGGGGACAATTGCTACACAGTTGGCTTATTAATTAATTATTAATCTTTTTAAAGGAGTTTTAATTCAAACCTTTACTCTCATACAAGGAGCTTTAAAATTCTAAAAAGTGCTTGTTGCTCCAAAAAACATCCAAAGACAATGTCTTTTCAATATCTGAGACATCAGCTATATTTCTAGATAGATTGTGACACAAAATTTTAAAATAAAAAAGAGAGTTTACTTATTTTAAATTACTTTCAAAAGTTTCTAAGAGATGCTAATTGGCTAAGACCTTATTTAAAACTCTCCACAGAAGAATTTAAGCTCATGTTTTATGTTTTCAAGAGAGATACAAGCCCTAATTTCTTTCTACAATTGGCTGATAAAAGTAAAATAATTTTACAAAAAGTAGAAAAAGCTATTATTAATAGAGATATGGATTAATTAGTTGGTGGCTGTTTTTTTAACAGTCCTTTGATAAAAGAAATTATTAATATGGATTTATATTTCTATTTCTGAAGAAGTTTTAACATCCTGTTTTGAAACTGTGGCTATGTTAATACAAAACTATAAGTCAAGATCACAAAAGGCACTTAAGAAAGAACTTAATGAAATATTTTTTATTCCAAAAGATAATATAATAGGTTATTAAAGAATACTGATATTTGGCCTAATAAATAATCAATTTACTACAGTTTTCTCCCTATATATGCCTTTATATTTCTTATGAATTTATACATAGAGCCCATAAAAGGTGTGTTTACTGTATTAATAGACAGCTCATTTAATGAGACAATATACATAATTAGATTACATATTTACTCTCTTGAGTTTCCCCTGCTTCAGTAAAGATAATTGAACTATGTGTTGTAGCCACTATTTAAAAATACAAAAAAAAAAATTAAGCTCTCAATCGATATACTTATAGCTAGTATATGACTTATGGTTTATAATTGCTTAAAATTGTTTCTCTTTTAGATATTGCTAATTTTCAAATTTTACAAATACAGCTCAAGCTAAAAAAATGTGCCTTCTCTCTTAATTTTTTAAGACATTTAAGAGCTCATACTGGATTGTCTAAATCTCAGAAAAATGCCATAACAAATTGTATATCAGATCGATTACAGACCTTAAAAAAACAATTGGCCATACAATTTTATTCTTTACATTGGGGTTACTATATAATAAGAGTTTGTCTATCTAGATTATAGTGACACTGTAGCTGACCTGACATTGTGATCCCTGAGATCAAAAGCTGCAGTTTTTTGGCACTTAGCATCTCATTCTAAAAACAGTCAAAGATTAAGTAAACAGCTTTTGTTTTGACTCAGCAAAAACTGCTAGGCTCTACTCCTTTTAGAGTGTATGATCACATATTACAGTTTGTTACAAGTTTATACCAAAAATTAAGTTGAGATAAAGGTTTATAATGAAAAATGTTTATATGCATATTCGTTTAAAATGATTGTGTGGCTAAACATCTATTACCTGTGTGGTTCCACAGGTTCACTAAAGGTTTAGAATTATAACTGGGTTATCAGTGAGGATTTGTGTAGATAAGACAATACAATGTTTTATTTTCTATCCTAACAGCTACAGTAAATTGTTGGTTCCCTTTTTATTGATCTTTGGCAAATTGTTTTATAACCTCCGAGAATGTGCCTTAAGTGGAAAAAAAAGAGTCTGGTTATTATCTAAGAACAATTAACTGATGATACTTGAGAGACTGACAGAATTCTTATTACAGTTTTGACTATCAGAAAAAGACCTAGTAAGAGTCTCATTATAAAAAGAGCTTAATAAACATAGATATAATTTTAAAAATATTTATAAGATCATCATTAAGATATAAAGAGTCATCTATTTGTCTATATAACATTACCACAAGACAGTGCATCTTTGTGGATCTATATTTAATAATAATAGCTTAAGACAACAATTTGATATTTCAGAGAGTGTATAAGTCAAATTACAACAATTTGCTTTTAATGTCCTCAATTTTTTAATAATGAGAACTTATATTTAATCAATTATGGTAAGTAGATGTTACTCATTTCTGATTTTAGAAAATTAAAATATGTATATGTGATTTGACACCTTTTCAGGATTTCTAGTTACAATTACTTTAACAAGAAAAACAATCGAAAGTACAATTAGTTGTTGCCTATATTATCTTTTTATACTTGGTGTTCCATATCATATTAAAATAAAACTGACTGTTGCAGTCAGACATTTGAGATATTTTGCTGACAATTTGGTGTTATTCGTTATTAAATTCCTTGTAATTCTCAAGGAGAAGGTATTATAAAACAGATATTGTGGAACATTAAAATAGTGTCTTCATGACTCTCTGACAGTGGGAGAGGCAGTTGGTGGCACTTCTGCAATGGTTTTACTAAGAACTCTAAAAGGTTGATTTTTAATACAAAAGAGGGGAAATATACCCCAGAAATAATTTTCATCATGCCTTGTTCATTCTCAATTCTCTAAATCTGGATGCTCATGGCAAATCTGCAGCTGACTGCCTATGGCATGCTGAGGCCGATAAAATTATGTCACAGTTATGCGGAAGGACCCTCTTACCTTTAAATGGAATGGCCAAGACCCAATTCTCATATGGGGCTGAAGATTGACATGCCTGTTTGATACCTAAGAAGCATAGCTAAATGGCTGCCAAAAAGATTAGTGAAATAAAGAGATACCCCCACAAAGCCAGGCCCAATTAAAAATAAGATGAATAACAATTGACCTCCAGGAAGAGAAATCTCCCTGAGAATTCCCTTCTCTTTCCTTTCCAGGTAAAAATGAATAACCTGTGGTGTTTGTAGGTTGGAAGACCTAATCCTGATGCTGGCCTCCAGACTTATACTACTCAGATCTTCAGTGGGCCATTGACAAGGACATCAAACAACTAGAGACTGAAATTACTATCTGAAGAAATCACTCATTTTGCTGTCTAAAGTGATCTCCAGAAATTGCAAAGAACTTTATTGGACTTGATTTACTTTTTTACAATAGAAAAAAAAAAAATGTGTACAGCTCTAGACTGTGTTCAGCCCTTAAAGAAGAATGTTGCTTTTACATAGATAAGGATTGTTAAAGAGAGCATGAAAAAGGTCAGAGAAAGCCTTTTAAAAAGACAGAGAGAGAGAAAGATGAGAGCTGGTAAAGAAATAGGTTTTCAACATCTTCATGGTTGTCAACCCTACTTCTTACAATTTTGGGACCAGTAATTGGGATATTTCTGCTTATTTCTTTTGGTCCCTGGGCCTTAAATAGGTTTACTAAATCTGTGAAACAACAGACAGATGATTTGATAACAAAACCTATTCAGCTATGTTATTATAAGTTAGCTATGGAGAACCTCAAGACTCAAGAGGAGGTTGTTACTCTATCCAGGGTGTTCCTAAAACATATATCCACTCAACCTAAAAGAGGTGACTCCTGCCCCCTAGACCAAGCAGAGAGGGGCCACCCAGAACCTTCTCTTATTGGCAATCTAAATTTTTGCTTAGGCTGCTAGGCTAAGCACTACAGGGGAATATAAAATTAAAAATATCTTTCTGGGTTCCCTGAGGGACAAGCCTGACTGCATAGGGGTTGATGTCAAAAGTATCCCCTCTCCAGGAAAAAGACACTGTGATGGGTATGGCTCTCACACCTTATTGAACAACAAAACGAGGGCCTGAGCCATTACAAGGTTCCCTTTAGTTACTGTGAGTCAGGCCTATATCCCTGCCTTTGCAAGACTGGAATCATCACGGTCCTTTTATACTTGGAGAAGGTGGGAGATATCAGGGGCAGCTTTGCTTATACACTGAAGGCCTAAAATCAGCCATAGGCCTAAGTCAACATGCTAACACAAAGTCTTGAGTCTCTGTGGAAAAACACTAAAACAGATACCTATAAGATATTGTAAACATGCAGCTTTTGTAGAAATTTAACAGCCTGGGTCATCATAGACCTTGCAGATACATAGCCTTGGTGGATACTACCAACTAAGATAAAGACAAGTGAATCATAGGCAGAGCCATAGTGTCCTGTCCCCTGAACCTTCACCCAGCTGACACTTTGTTCTAGAAGATATCTGTACTCTATCTGAACACCTACGCTCCTGCATCACCCCTTCCCCAAAACTTGCCTTTTGTGTATATAACCCTTGTGTGAAAAAGTAAAGATTGCGATTTCATCAGCCTATAGACAGATCGCCATTCTTTGCATTTTTGCCTGTTTCACACCCCCTCCACCAAGGATCTCTTTTAGGTGAACTCCCTGGACCCCTACTGAACAGGACACATACTCAGTAAGGAAGGAGGAGGAGGAGGAGGAGGAGGAGGAGGAGGAGGAGGAGGAGGAGGAGGAGGAAGAGAATTGAAACTAAATTCAAGACCCAGTTTATAAGGGGCCAGAGTACTTAAAAATATCTGGCCAGTTTTCATTATTCATGTTAATTCCCCAAAAACAAAATGACTGCTCCTAATCATAATTTCTGTTTTTCATGTTTTATTCTTCAAAATAAAATGCTTGTTCCTAACCACAAAAGAACAAAATGGGTGTGATAGGCTAGACCATAAAACCTACATTCTGTATCATTTGACATAGAGCAACTGAAGGAAATACTGATTGGTGGGAAATGTAGCTGTAACTTGGCCCTGATATGTATGGTTTTCAAGTTTGGAATTTATATAACTTTCAGGCTCAGGGTGGGGGTAGGGTGGGGTGGGGTGATGCACCTAAGCTTCTGAGTATATTTTTGTGGTCCTGATTAATCAGTACTGAATTGACTACAAAAAATCCTTGTCATTCTTACACTGTCCTGGTGTTTGAATTGTGTTGGATCTTAGTGGATATCATAACATAAAGGCTTTACCAGATTGCTAACATTCATAGAGTTTCAAGTATGCATAGTTTGATCATGATGAAATCTATAGAGGTGTGCAAAGCCTTCATAATACTAAATATATTTATAAGGTTTCTCTCTAGTACATAGTATTTCTTCATAATGAAGACTACAGAATTGTGCAAAGGCTTGGCCATATTAAATACACTCACAGGGTGTCTGTCTTAGCATTTCCATTTCTACTGCTATGAAGAGACTTCAAAAATAAAGCATCTCTTATAAAAACAAATATTTGATTGCAGCTGGCTTAAAGTTTCAGAGATTTAATCTATTTTCATCATTGCAGGAAGCATGGCAGGCATGCAAGAAGACATGGTGGTGGCAAGAAGCTGAGAGTTCTGCTTCTTGATCTAAAGGCAGCCAGGAAGAGACTGTCTTCCAGTGAGTTAGTAGGAAGGTCCATTCAACACTGGGTGGAACCTCAAAGCCCACCCCCATAGTGATGCACTTCCTCCAACAAAGCATATATTGTTCCTCCACATCTCATAATAGTGCCACTCCCTGAGCTAAGCATATTTACACTACCATATTCCACTGCCTGGCCCCTTTATGCTTGTTCAAACACATGAGCATGTGGGGACCATGTTTAAAAATAACATAATTCAAAATACACGAGGTTCAAATTAAAAACTCCCCATCATCTATAGCATTCTCAAAATGCACAATACTTACTCTTTGGCTGGTTTTATTCCCTGCAACTGTTTTGCTGAGCAGGTGCCCCACAGCTCTGGAATCTCAAAGTATTAGGGTTTCAAAGGTAACTTCAATATTACAGCTTTTTGTTCCAGTATCTGTAATCCATACATGATCATCTGTGTTCCTCAAAAGAGATTGGGTCACTTCACCAGCTCTTCCCTCTGTAGCACTCTAGCTTCTGGCTGACTGTGCTCAACTGCTGCTGCTGTTCTTTCTGCTCATCTCATGGGACTGACATCTTCAATATGCTGGGTTCTTCTGCTGCAACTCGATTCACTGTGTTCCTCTCATACATTTCCTTCATGGTGCCAAGCCTTAGCTGCTCTGCCTGTTAGATTCTTTTATGCCTTCAAAACCAATACCACCTGTTTGATTCTCACACATGATCAACTCCAGGTGCACAGCAAGGTACAACCGTGGCTATCTCTGGAACACAGCTTCTTTGTCCTCTCAGAAAACACTTTCGAGAAGATTTCAGCTCAGTGATGCTGGTTTCTTCTTCATCACCACCAATGTTCTAACTACAGCTAACCAGCATCAATTGTCTCAGTCATCTCTTCTATTCTTTCCTCTAAAAGCAGAGCTACATAGACAAAGCTGCTGAGTTCTTCTGCTTGCTGGGGCTGGAACATGGCCTCTTGTATTACACCATCACCAGCTTTCTATTTTTCAACAACTTCACAGCCTAAGCTTGGCTTTCCTTGAACTTGCTCTGTAGATGAACCTTGAACTTGAAGATCTGCCTGTCTCTGTCTCCTGAATGCTGGGATAAAAGGTGTGTAACAGCTTTGCCTGTACCTTAAGCTTTTGTATTATCCTAAAACATGTTCTGTGCCTAGGATGACCATAATCAGAGAATCTGCTTGACTGCTCATCTCCTGGGATTTAAGGCAAGTACCACTATGCCTGGACCTAAGTATATCCTTTTAGATTTTAAATTGAAAACTCAGTATAGTAATCACAATCTGTCCATTGTCAATTTGACACATACTTGTATCTCCTTATGTCCACAGTAAAAACAATAATTAGACTAATAATAATTCCTAACATTATACAGTTCTCATTCATAAAATTTACATCTATATGTTTAAGATAGATGGAATCTTGCCATAATATCAACATTTCTTTAATACCATTGTGTATCTTTTATCACAAGGATATAGCTTCATTCAACTTCCCGGTGAGATTTTCTCTTTGAGCCCTAACATTTTTTATTTTACCTTTCTAAGTTTACTAAGCATGATCAAAACAATCACCATAAGAGTAAACAAAGGCCAAAAGCTATGCTCGGCTTTCCTGAGACTTCCTTTGTCAATGCAATTAAAAAAATAAACCTCTTTACCTTCAGATGAGAGCAAAACACAGCAACATTCTACAGCAAAACATTATAAAAATTCTATACAAAATTCAAACCACCCTTAGTACATATGTGTTCTACTAGCATAGCACATTAAATTCCACTTAATCCATGTACTAATTCAAAGTCTAAAACTCCACATAGCTTCAAACAAAAGCATGGTCAGGCCTACCAATAAGAATACTTAAGTCTGAGATACCAACTTCCGTTTCAGATTGAATTTCCATTGCTAAGAAGAGACACTGTGACCAAGGCAACTGTTTTAAAGGCAAATAGTTAATTGGGTCTGTCTAACACTTTCAAATGTTTGGTTCATTACCAACATAGCAAGAAGAATGTCAGCATGCAGGCAGCCATGATGCTGGAGAAGGAGCTGAGAGTTCTGCATTTTCATGAAAAGGCATCCAGGAAGAGACTGTCATCCAGCAAAATAGTAGGAGAGTCTATTTTGTACTGGCCTGAGCTCCAGAGACCAGCCCTCTAGGAATTCACTTCTTTCAGTAATATCTACTCTAACAAGGACAAACATATTGTCATTTCTTAGGGCCAGGAATATTCAAATCACTGCAGTTTATTTCTACTATGAATTTTTTATGCATTTAAATATGATTTGGACATGCAGACACTTTACCACATTGATTACATTAAGAAGGCTTCTCTCTAGTATGTGTTGAGTTTTGTATTCAGAGAATACTGTGGCATGTAAAAAATTTTCCAACATGAGGACATTCACAAGATTCCTTTCCAATTTGTGCTATTTTATGTCTTTGGTGACTACAGTGATATTCACAGGCGTTTCCACGTTCATTACTTTTGTAAGGTTTTTCTAAAGTATGTGTTCCTTTAAGTATTTGGGGAGTACATCGTCATGCAAAACCTTTATCTCCTTTATAACATTCATGCAGTTTCTCTACAGTAGTGTGTTATTTTATGTATCAGGCAATGCCTGCAACATGCAAGGGCCTAATACCCTGTACATTGAATTACTCTCTTGAATGTGTTCTATTATGTAGTCACAAATAAAGGTGAATTGCCAAAGATGTTACTAGTGATTACATTAATAAGGCTTCTCTCCAGTGTGTTTTCTTTTGTGTATGTGTAAAAAATTATGACATGCAAAGGCTTTACCACATTAATACTCAAGCAGCTTTCTCTCTTGTATGTGATCTTTTATGTCACTGCAGATGACTGTGACTTACAAATGTTTTACATCACTGATTACATTCACAAGGCATCTCTCCTGTAAATGTTCTTTCATAATAATGGAGACTCTAAAGTTGTAAAAAGTCTTTACCACATTGATTACATTCATGAACTTTCTTCCAAGTATGGGATCTTTTATGCTTTCAAGACTAGTGGGACATGCAAAGGCTTTAGCACATTGATTACCTTCATGGTTCGGTCCAATATGGTTCTTTTATATTTTGGGGAAAAATCTTTATGGAAAGGCTTTTACCACAATGATTACATTCATAGATTTCATTCCAATAAGGGTTCTTTTATTGTTTTGGAGACAAAAACTTTGTGAAAAGACTTTTACCATGTTAATTACATTCATACAGTTTCTCTCTAGTATGTGATCATTTATGTCTTTGGAGACTTCTCAGTTATAAATGTGTTTTTCCACACTGATTACATAACTATGGTTTCTCTCTGGTATGGGTTCTTTTATGATATTGGAGATGACTGGATCTTGCAAAGGCTTTACCACATTGATTACATCCATAGGGTTTCTCTCCAGTATGTGTTCTTTTATGACTTTGGAGATTACTGTAAAATGAAAAGGCTTTACCACATTGATTACATTCATAAGGTTTCTCTCCAGTATGTGTTCTTTTATGACATTGGAGACTACTGTGACATGAAAAGGCTTTACCACAGTGATTACATTCATGTGGTTTCTCTCCAGTATGTGTTCGTTTATGATATTGGAGAAGACTGGATCTTGCAAAAGCTTTACCACATTTGTTACATTCATAGGGTTTCTCTCCAGTATGTATTCTTTTATGACTTTGGAGATTACTGTAAAATGAAAAGGCTTTACCACATTGATTACATTCATAAGGTTTCTCTCCAGTATGTGTTCTTTTATGACTTTGGAGACTACTGTAAAATAAAAAGGCTTTACCACATTGATTACATTCATGAGGTTTCTCTCCAGTATGTATTCTTTTATGATATTGGAGATGACTGGGTCTTGCAAAGGCTTTACCACATTGATTACATTCATAGGGTTTTTCTCCGGTATGTGCTCTCTTATGACGTTGGAGACTACTGTGACATGAAAAGGCTTTACCACATTGATTACATTCATAATGTTTCTCTCCAGTATGTGTTCTTTTATGAATTGGGGACAATTGGATTTTGCCAAGGCTTTACCATATTGATTACATTCATGTGGTTTGTCTCCAGTATGACTTCTTTCATGCCTGCAACAATAATGGGTACATGTGAAAGATTTACCACATTCATTAGCCTGATCAATCATTTTACCAATATGAATAAATTTTACAGTTGGTCTAATAATAAAGAACACTCAGATCTTAAGGATTTTATCACTTTGATGTTCACAGTTGTACTTGCTCACTGTGGGTTGCTTTACCTCTTTGAAAATAGCTGTGATGGTAAGAGCACTTATTACATGGCTCACATTTATAGCATCTTTTTTCTACATGAGATTTCTATATGACAGTATTTCACATGTCAGAAGAAATATGGAACAACTCAGAGTATTAAAACACTGATTGCATTCATTAGATTTTTCCTGTAGTGTGCATCACATCCACAGCAGCACTGTGAACCAGGATGAACAGAAGAATTTCCAGAACTTCTCGTACCCATAGAGATATTCAGCAGTATGACCTTGGGGATATTCCCAGTAAACTTCAGAAAACCAATTAATTGCAAACACCTATCATATTCAGAAAGTCTACCAAAGGCAGAATACTACATATCTTCTCATTGTTCTGAAGTAGATAGAGGTACATTAATATCCCTATGCTCACATAGTTTCATACATTCTGACAATTGATATACCCATTTTAAAAAGAACAAATGAAAGGTTTTAACAATGAATGCACACACATTGACATTTTGTTCATTGTAGATATGATTAATGTTTCTCCAGGACAACATTCTTGACTCTCATAAACTAACCTTGCTATAAACTTAATAATTTCACTACAATAATATGAGTATTACCAACTTTATGATGGAGTATTTGCTTATTAGAAGGATATGGATACATGTTTATCACTAAACAATGTACAACATCTAAATATTATGAGACTGTACTAATTGGTAGTGATACAACATAGCTCTAAAGGAGATACAAATCAAATAAAGAAATCTCTTTTTTTTTTTTTTTTTTTTTTTTTTTGAGAACACAGATAAACAGGTAGAAGCCCTTAAAGAAGAAACACAAAAATATTGTGTTCTCATTCCTTATTTTTCCTGTTGCTCTCTCCTGTATGTAACTTTTTTTTTTTGCGAGACAGAGTTATTTATTTATTTATTTATTTATTTATTTTATTTACATTTAAGATGCCATCCCCTTTCCCCATTTCCCCTCCCTAGAAAAACCCTGTCCCATGCCCCCCTTTCCTTTTTGCTTTTATACAATTTTTTTTAAAATGTTAATCAAAGGATTTATAAGTTTGGTAATGCTCAATCAGAAGGGTAATCCAATACCCAACCTAGATATAAAGACTATCTTTGACTGGTGGAGACCTGTGAACATCTGCCTCCATGCCCCCTCTCTCTTTCTCTAAAGAAATCTCTTAAGGCATTGTTTCCTTCTCTTCTTTCTTATAGAATTGCCTTGTAAACACAGATCAGATAACTGACTATTGAGGTACATAGTTTGGGGAGAATATTATAATCATAGCTACAATAAAAAGGACTGATATTTTACACACTTGCTTTCCTTTAGAGCTTCCCTGATCATAGGAAAATTTCCTCACAGGCATATTTGTATTAGCTTAAACATTAAAATTACCTTTGATGACTTCTAGAAGTTTGATGTTTTTCTTCAATATGATTGTCTTCCAAATTATAGCCTAAAACACAGTACTAGAAAATGAATGATATGGTATTGGAATTAGGTAATATCCAAGTTACTCTGAATTTTCACAGCAATGAACCTGATTTATTCAACTCAATATTACTTGGTCTTTATTGAAATAAGAGATGATCATCAGTAACCAAGAAATAGTTTCCCTTATTTTGAAAAGCAAAAAAAATTCACAGTCTTACCTATAGCAGTGAGGTTCCAGTAGGTCTCCAGCATCACATCTTTGTAGAGACTCTTCTGGGAAGGATCCAGCAAATTCCACTCTTCCTCAGTGAAGTTCACATGCACATCATCACAAGTCACTGCATCCTAATATATCACATACACATGTACAACACAAAGCCTGATACTGACATTATACAAAGTAAATGTATGCTTCCTAGACAATATAATTATACAATTCAGGTGATTCCACCACTTATTTGCTGACACACAAATTTGAAATATAAGGTTCACCTGTGTCACTTCCAAACCCTTTCAATAGGATATAGCCTTGCAACACAAATGGCAATTGAGAGGGATATGCAGGGGGAAACAGATCAACTGTACTGGGCACACATCTGAAAAATTATATAAACAATTACTAACTACAAAAATGATGGGCAAGCTGCATATATTTGTTCATGTCTTTAGTCACAGAGGTACAGGCAGGTGTATGTCATTCAGTCTCAGGACAGCAAAAGTTCCATGTTTAGAACATCACTCTGCTACAAAAATAATCCAGGAATCAAAAATGATTGAACTCACAGTTCTTTACTGAAGTGCCTGCAAAGATGTAGTAAAGGGAACCAGTTTAAACAGCAACATTAAGAAATTTTACTTAAAACAAGGGATGCATGTTTAAACAGTTAAAAATGGACAGATGAAAATATTAGTAATGTATATGTTGATCAGAAATAAAGAACATAGTTCAGGAGTTATAGCTAAGGAGATGGAAGCTCTTGCTGGTCTTCCACATAATGGTGGTCAATTTGTAGCAGACACATGTGGACTAACACCTGTCCATTTCTTCAAGATCAGGAGTTCTGAGGCCATCTTCTGACAACAGTAAAGATGAGGCACACATGCATATTCATGCACACACGTATAATACACTTATTTATTCAAAAATTTCACGACAATTACCAGAGTTAGGCAGAACATCACACACTTGCAGTTCAATGAATCTGAAGCATCAGATAATATTGATGATATGAGCATAAGCCATCTGGAGAGATAGAATATAGCCTATATATTTGGGTGGATTTCAAAATGAAAGATATGGATGAATAGCAGCAGAAAAGCAAGTGCTTATTGAACAAAAACATGTCAGGTGGCTTATGTGGTTTCTATATCTACAATCAGGACAAGAAATCCTTCACAGAAAAATTTACTCTAGAAAAACAAAAACAGAATGAATAAAGTTAAAAATATAAAACTACCAGGTTTGC
The DNA here is from genome assembly GCF_011762505.2 of Arvicanthis niloticus. Lineage (NCBI taxonomy): Eukaryota > Metazoa > Chordata > Mammalia > Rodentia > Muridae > Arvicanthis > Arvicanthis niloticus. Next base: position 63,314 of record NC_047679.1, read on the forward strand.
AAAATAACATAGCATTGAATAGCAAATGTGTGCACAGTATCTTCTGTGATTTAGGGACAGAGTCCAAATGGGGAATATATGAAAGCATGAGAAGAAAGCTGAAGGATCAGATTCAACCACAACACTGGAGACACCCAGTACAAAATTTATCCTGTCTAAAAGAAATGCAGAAGTAAAGCTGGAGCAGAGGCTGAAGGAATGGCCAATGAAAACTCATTCAATTGGAGACATACATTATAGGCAAGCTTAAGTCCATGACATTATTAAGGAGACTCTGTGATGCTCCCAGACATAATTATCCATTGACAGGCTCCACCCAGTGGCTGACTGAAGCAGATGAGGAGATCCAGTCAAAATTTGCTTGGATTTTGGTAACTCTGATGGAAACATTGGGGAAAGGTTTGAAGGCCTTGAAGAGGATAGGAACTCCACAAGAAGACCAACAGACTCAACTAACCTTGACCCTTGGGGACATTTAAAATCTGAGCCACAGACAAAAAAACACACAGGCTGGACAATGGACCCTGGCCCATAAGTAGCAGATGTGCAGCTCAGTCTTCATGATGGTCTTCCAACAACTGTAGCAGGGGCTGTCCTTAAAGCTGCTCTCTATCTTTGGAATCTGTTCCCTTAATTGGGCTGCCATGCCTGGCATCAGTGGAGAAGATGCACCTAAACCAATAAAGACTTGGTACACCATTATGGATACCTAGAGACCCACACCCTCTCAAAGGACTAAAGGAAGATACAGGAGGGACTCTGTGAAGGCAGATGACCTAGAATAGGGACTAAACTATGTTCATATCCATTTCATTTATAACAATTTGAAACTGGAAAGAATCCAGATGCCCCTCAACCAAAATATGAATATAGAAAATGTGGTTCATTTACAAAAGGAAAAACTATTTAGCTATTAAATACAAGGACATCATAAATTTTGCAGGAATATGGATACAGCTAGAAACTATCATTCAGAGTGAAATAACCCAGACCTAAAAGCACATGCATGTATGTACTCACTTACAAATGTATAATAACCACAAAGTAAAGGAAACCCACACCACAGTTCATAGACCCAAAGAAGCTATACAAGAAGGAAGGCCCAAATGAACATGGTTGAATCACACTCAAAAGGGGGAATAAAGCAATCATAGGAGGCAGATGGAAGAGAGAGAACTCCATAGGAGAGCAGATAAGAAAGGGGAATCAGGGAGAACCAGGAACAGGTGTGATGAGAGACAAGAGAGGGCCAGAGGGGGACTATGACTCAAAACCTGCAGCTGGCTGGGGGAAAGGGTTACATTTTGGATGTGTCAGAGACCACAAATTGTAGGGCAACAAGGAGACTATGTGGTCGATCTTAGCTGAGATGCATAGCAGTTAGATATGGACGCTGAAGAGACCACATCTGGACTCAGGCAGGACCCCCAGTGGACAGTTAGAGACACCAATAAATTTAAAAACCTTTCTACCCCAAATTTGTCCTGTCCACAAGAATACAATCTATAACATAGATTGTGTACAGCAGCAAAATAACCCTTTGATACCATTTTGTTGTTTTTGTATGTCTAACTTGCTACTCTGTGCTGTGTTCGAATCCTCTAAGCAAAAGCATCTCAGGTAATAAATGTTTGTTGTACATGCTTCTGTCAGATCACAGTCCATCATTTTGGGAGCTTAGATTAGAAACTGAAGGCAAAAGGCATGGATAAACACTATATCCTGGCTTGCTCTGTTCCTTGGTTAATGTCTCATGCTCAGCCTGTTCTCTCATTCAGCCCAGGACCAATTGCTTAGGGATATTGTCACCCTCAGTGGAAGAGCCATTCTAATCAATCATCAACACTATCTCTCACAGACACAGCAAACAGCCATTCAGATGAGGGCATGCCCTCGACTGAGGCTCCTTCAGATGACTGAAGCTCTGAAATGTTGGGAACTGAAAACAACTGACACAGACATAATAATAAATGAGGAAGTTGTAACAACCCAAAGCCAATGAGCTAACCATATCAATTACAGGAGGCCATGCCACCCCACCAGGGACTTGGAGTTGTGGCACAGCAAGGACAATATAGGGAGGGCAACTGGCTCAGAGCAGGGAAGAATACACTGGAATGGGGAGCTTAGAGGCTGTGCTGACCTGGGCTGAGTGTCTTTAACCCTGGGTTCCAAAGGAAGTGCAACCAAAGAGGTGGCTAAAACTGCTGGAAGGTGAAGGGAGAAACACATTGCCTCATAGTCCTGAAAAAAACACCCCTAAGGGACAGGAGCTCTGATCCAAGGAAGATATTCTAAATTTGTTAGAATCAATGAAGAATGACCTTTCATCTTATGACAGCTCCATGTTCAAAACTACAAAGTCACATATGAACTGGGTAGAGGGTAGTTCAGGAGGTGGAAAATGAGGTCATTGTCTTTCCACCCTGTAAAACAAGGTAGGGAGAAGCCTGATTTTGCCCTGGATGCTGTCTCCAAGAGCTCTCTGTCATGAACTATTCAATGGGTCTAGGTCCTGTTGTTAAGAAGAATTTAACCCAAGGTGTGGAGCTAGTAATTAAATTGATTAGGGTGGAATTTGTCTCATTTCCTCAGTCAGAAAATAACAAAGTGCCACACACAAAATAGACAGCCACAAGGGGGTGGTAAAGGTTACCCAGCAGATTCTTCCACTTAGAGGAGAAAATGAAGACAGGATGGCAGCTGTGAGTTCTGTAACAAGGCTCCAAGTCTTCTCCAGCCTTCCCAGAAATTAAGACCAGAGGCACACTGTCTACTATACCAGGCTCTGGAACATTTTTGAAGCACTTTGGGGCTATGACTCTTCAGCGTATCCATTGTAGCAGGATTCCATGTTCAATTTAGTCATCTCCCTCCACATATACTCAAGAAAAATAAGAAAACCAAGCGACACAGACACAAATCTGGCAGAAAAGCCACTGACAAAACAAAAACAAAAACAACAACAAAAACACAAAAAAACCATGGTGCATCTTAAATGCTGGCTTTTCAATCCTATAGTTGGGAGTCCTGAGGGTCTTACAGTTCCAGTCAATGCACTAAGATGTTATGTCCAAGTCACAAACACCCCAAAGACCAACAAGGAACCTATTGCAATGCAAATACATGGAGGTCTTTATTATGAGCTCTATAATAAGGATTCTCACTAGTCAACCTCAGATGAGACTGAAACTACAAGAACAAGTCTAGGGGTGCTAGTTATTTATTGCAGTTACAGCAAGATTGGGGCATTAACATACAGGTCAGCATCTTATTATTTTAAAAACTTCATGTCTGGCATAATCTGCAGGAACTAATCAATGGGGCAAAACCATCTGACAACCATGATTGGTAGGCTAACTTTTTTTCTGTAAAGTGTATTAGTTATCTATATGTAGCTTAACCCTGCAGTTGTACCTTGACTGGCTGTTTAGAAGGGGGGTGGGGGGTTGTCATAGTATGTTTGCTCAAGTGAACTTTGTACACTCTCTAAAGCAGAACTGACTGGGCTTTACAAACTCATCTTTGTACCTAAGGTCCTTATTATTGAAAGATACTCCTGTTCAACCACAAGCCACGGCAGTAAAAAAGGTACTCTGTCCAAAGACCTACCTCACTATCTGTTACTGCAGATCCTAATATCAGTGGCACTTACTTTGAGACAGAATACCAGGGGAAGTTGCCTCTCTCCCTGTGCATCGTCTTATAGACACGATAGACAATCCCCACCTGCCCTTCCTCTCTTGCCTCATCCCTGTGTCTCAGCCCCACTTGGGCAGACAGTCCCTGTTCAACCACATGCTTCACCTGCCAGGACACAAGGTAAGCTTTCTAGAGATCTACCACACTGTCTGTTATCCCAGATGCAATGATCACAATTTCCCCTAGCACTGTACTAAACACCAGAGGCAGCTTTACCTCTGTCCTGACTATGTCTCCTTGTGGATTCCTAAGATCATCTCTTCAGGCCCACCTCTTCTCTATGCTCCCAACATTAGCAAGCATTCCCTCTTGAGGATACCCACCAAACATGTCAGTAAAAGAGGCAACAGTCAGGCAACTTTCTCTGTTAACCCAGACATCAAACAGTAACCCAGGAACAAAACTCCCACGCAAGCAAGACAAATCCAGAAAACAGTACCTAAATTGAAAATCACTTCAAACCCAAAGGCCTAGACACCAGCATAGGAATATAATGAATAATAACCAGGAAAATACGTCATCAAGAAGTCCAAGCTATCCTATCACAGCAGGACCTGAGAAATGAAAACATGCAACAGATAATGGTACAAAAGAGGTTGTTTGGGGGCAGTGAGATGAGTGAGAACCTGGGGAAGAGATAGAATCACAGAAGAGGATCTGCAGACAGGCACACAGACAGACATAAAAGAGAGCCCTGAGAGTAGAGAAAAAGAATAGAGAGGGGGCATGTGCAGAGAACAGAGACAGGGAACAAACATAGAGAGCTGCTGTAGCTGGTGGACCATGTATATAAAGCACACCTGACAAGAAGAACAGGTGATGGAGGCAAAGACTGACATAAGCAGTTGCTAAGTCCCTGAGAGCAGGCCATTGAAAATGTTGTGCACTGACAACCACAGAGGTAAGACTCACCCACAGAACAGGAAACAAGAGAGAGTCTCAGACATTATAAATGAAAAGGACAAAATGGATACGTCGGTCAAAAAAAATGTGGATTCTAAACATTTTCTGGCCCGAAACAACCAAGAATTCTGAAACATATGAGAAGGGAAAAACTACACATGACTAGAATAGAAGAAGAATATCAGCCAAAAGGTCTAGAAAATATTTTTAATGAAATCATAAAGGAAAATTGTTCTTAACCGAAGAAGATGCCTGTTAATGAATAAGAAGCATTCAAAACACCCAACAGATCGGAGGGGAAAAAAAGTCTCATTACCACATAATAAACACTAAACAAAAAATGCAATATAAAAAACTGCTGTAGAGTGAAAATTTTAAAAATCATTTTATAAAATGTATATAGGCTTTTCTTTAGGTCTCACTTTAAAGGGCATGGAAAATTTTCTCTGAAGCAAGCTAAAAATGTGGACTGGCTGGTTTCAGGAACCGGCTAACCAGAAAGGGAAGAGAGGAATGCAAGTCATCTAGGTGCTGCTGAGAAACTAGTGACCATGATGACAGGGCAGGGCCATGTCCAGAGCAACTGAGAAATAGTTGTGCAAGTGACAGGACAAGGCCATAATGACAAGGCAAGGCCACAGTGACATGGCAAGACCACATTTTTGAGAAGAATGAGTATACAGAGTGTGTTCCACATGACCCTGACTCACTTAGGTTGGGTTCTTCTGGAATATTCCACTATTTTTATGTTATGTTTTCTTGGTAATCCCCTCACTCCCCTTGGTTTGTGGTTCTGCTCTATATAAACCCTCCACTCCCAGCTCATGAGGTCGACACTCCTCTGCCCCTGCGTGGGCCACAAGTCTCGGCCTCAGTCAACTGACCCCGAAATATACCTCTTGCTGTTGCATCAAGAATGGTGTCTTGTGAGTTACTGGGGTGGCCACGAATTCCTGAAGCTTGAGGGAGGTCCTCCTTTCCTGGGACGGTCTTACACTGCAACAGAAAAAATTAACAAAACTAAACACACAAAACAAAAACAAGTAATGTATGAAAGCAGATCTATTAGATTTATGCTTGTATTTTAAATGTATACTATAAAAGACAAAAGGGTTTGAACACATGTACCACAAATTCAAAGAAATCACACGTTTCTACAAGAAAGCAACTGGACCAAATGTTTTGGGCCTATTCAGCCATGATAGTCATGATAGTGATGTTACTCAGAGGTCACACCCTGATCAAACAAGTGAGAAGCATCACCAGGGATATCACAAGTGGTCACATCTGGCTGATGCTTCCCATGCAGCCCCAGAGAGGACCCAACACCCCAGCTCCCACTGCTCAGCCTGCCTGCCCCTACCCATTGTGGTCAGTGATCCTGTGCTCACCATGACTCAATTTCAGAGCTTCCCTGAGGTCTCCACAAAGCACCCGACAGCAGAGCTGAGAGCAAGGCACAGATGACCATTCAAGCTTGTACAGCCACCGAGAGCTTGCAGAATGGCACCCAGAAGTACTGCCTCCTTGTCTGATTGGCAGGTTTGCCTGTGAGTCACGATTGGCCAGTGGGTCTTACCACTCCTCAAAGGTAAAGTGTGCTTCTGGACCAGGGTCAACCTTTTCCAAATCTCAGAGTAGTTTTCACACCATTACCATTCGTTTCTGTCTTTAAAAAAAATTCTCACCCACCAATTCTGGGGGCGAACACACCATTCCAGCTCTGTCTGTTCAGCTGACTGCTCCTCCCCTCTGAGAACAATGATCCTACACTTACCAGATCCTGACTCCAGACCTTACCTGAGCTTCCCTCACAGCACTTGTTTTTTACTTCCTGTAATCAAGGTGAATAGCTTTTATAGACAATATATGCTCCTCCTCACAGTAGGCCTGACCCACTATAAAGGTGGCTGCTTGGTCCTTCCTCTCTTCTGATCTCTTGTTCTCTTTCCCTCTCTTTCTCTTAGGCTCTTCCCTTCCCCCATCTCTCTCCACATACTCATGCCTGGCCTCTACTTCTCTACCCTCTGCCTCTCTCTGCCTGTCTCTACCTCTACTACCCTCTTAACTCCCCTCCACTTGTCCTGAATAAACTATATTCTATACTATACTGTCTTGTGGTGGGTTGCTCCTGGGGAAGAGCTGTCTCAGCATGAGGCATGGTCCCTCTGGGGGAAGAAATATCTCAGCAGGAGGCATGAGCCTGCTGAGGAGGCATCACCTTCCCCCACACCTTTGTACACAACCATAGAATATATCCCCCTCTCTCTCTAAAGAGAGGTAACTATGGGAGGAGCATATCTGGCTGTCAACAGGTAATGGTGAGGTAGAGTTCTAGACTGAATGCTAATACCATTAACATTAAAGAGGGATTTTAGGAAACAAGAGTCTTGTTTTGTGACTTCATGCTGGGCTCAGGGAAACTGCATCTCCCTTTCACCAGAGGATAGGTATCAATCAACCCTAAAGAAAAGCCAGAAAGAAAGGAAGGAAATGTAAATTAGAAAGGAGGAAATAAAATTATCTTTATTTGCAGATGATATGATAGTAAGCACAAGTGAACCAAAACTTCACCAAGGCAATTCCCAGAGCTGATAAACATTTTTAGCAAATTCGTTGGATATATGATTAACTAAAAAAGAAAAAGAAAAACTAGTGGCCTTTGTACGTACAAATGAGTTTGCAAGTGTAAACAAAATAGAAAGACATCACTAAGTTTGAAATGACTGTTGACACTTGTCACATTTTTTTCTACATAATAAATAACCTTGAGTAACTCAATGTAAGTGTGTTGGATAAGAACATACAAATTATTTGGCATCACAGATTATTTTTGATATTATTGAAGGTGCTGAAAAACTACTGTAATATACAAAGTCTTTAATAGATTGATTACTTACTAAAAAGTTTAGTCTTCTATAAAGATATCAGAAAGTACAAGACTTCTACACATTCACTACATTTACAGGGTTTCTTGCATTATGACTTTTTCTCAGGTTTTTCGGATGACTGCCACATACAAAGGCTTTACCACATTGCTTATTCATAGAATTTCTCTCGATAATGTGATCCTTTTTGTTCATAAATAAATGTGTTGTGAAAAGTTTTTATTGCATTGAATTCAGTTATAAGATTTCTCTCCAATATGTGTTCTGCTATGTATTCGAAGATGACTGATATCTAAATGTAGGGAAGAAGAAAAAAAAAAACCTCGTTCTAAAAACTGCCTTTTGTTACCAACCTGCATTTAATCATACATTGAAACTAAGTTCAAGTACAGGCTACAAGGAGAGAGAGTACCGAACAATATCTGACCAGCTTTCATTAATTATGTTTGTTTCCCCAAAACACAATGACTGCTCCTAATCATAATTTCTGTTATTCATGCTTTTATTCTTCAAAATAAAATGCTTGTTCCTAACCACAAAAGAACAAAATGGGTGTGATAGGCTAGACCATAAAACCTACATTCTGTATCATTTGACATAGAGTAACAACTGAAGGAAATACTGACTGGTGGGAAATGTAGCTGTAACTTGGCCCTGATATGTGTGGTTTTCAAGTTTGGAATTCATATAACTTTCAGGCTCAGGGTGGGGGTGGGGTGGGGTGGGGTGATGCACCTAAGCTTCTGAGTATATGTTTGTGGTCCTGATTAATCAGTACTGAATTGACTACAAAAAATCCTTATCATTCTTACATTGTCCTGCTGTTTGAATTGTGTTGGATCTTAGTGGATACCCATAACATAAAGGCTTTACCAGATTGCTCACATTCATACTGTTCTCTCAAGCTATGCATAGTTTGATCATGATGAAGATCTATAGAGGTGTGCAAAGGCCTTCATTATACTAAATATATTTATAATGTTTCTCTCTAATACATTAGTATTTCCTTCATAATGAAAGACTACAGAATTGTGCAAAGGCTTGGCCATATTAAATACACTCACAGGGTGTCTGTCTTAGCATTTCCATTTCTACTGCTATGAAGAGACTTCAAAAATAAAGCATCTCTTATAAAAACAAATATTTGATTGCAGCTGGCTTAAAGTTTCAGAGATTTAATCTATTTTCATCATTGCAGGAAGCATGGCAGGCATGCAAGAAGACATGATGCTGGCAAAGAAGCTGAGAGTTCTGCTTCTTGATCTTGAAGGCAGCCAGGAAGAGACTGTCTTCCAGTGAGTTAGTAGGAAGGTCCACTCAACACTGGGTGGAACCTCAAAGCCCACCCCCATAGTGATGCACTTCCTCCAACAAAGCATATATTGTTCCTCCACATCTCATGATAGTGCCACTCCCTTGAGCTAAGCATATTTACACTACCATATTCCACTGCCTGGCCCCTTCATGCTTGTTCAAACACATGAGCATGTGGGGACCATGTTTAAAAATAACATAATTCAAAATACACGAGGTTCAAATTAAAAACTCCCCATCATCTATAGCATTCTCAAAATGCACAATACTTACTCTTTGGCTAGGTTTTATTCCCTGAAACTGTTTTGCCTGAACAGGTACCCCACAGCTCTGGAATCTCAAATGTATTAGGGTTTCAAAGGTAACTTCAATATTACAGCTTTTTGTTCCAGTATCTGTGATCCATACATGATCATCTGTGTTCCTCAAAAGAGATTGGGTCACTTCACCAGCTCTTCCCTCTGTAGCACTCTAGCCTCTGGCTGACTGTGCTCAACTGCTGCTGCTGTTCTTTCTGCTCATCTCATGGGACTGACATCTTCAATATGCTGGGTTCTTCTGCTGCAACTCGATTCACTGTGTTCCTCTCATACACTTCCTTCATGGTGCCAAGCCTTAGCTGCTCTGCCTGATTAGATTCTTTTATGCCTTCAAAACCAATACCACCTGGTTGATTCTCACACATGATCAACTCCAGGTGCACAGCAAGGTACAACCAGTGGCTATCTCTAGAACACAGCTTCTTTGTCCTCTCAGAAAACACTTCGAGAAGATTTCAGCCTCAGTGATGCTGGTTTCTTCTTCATCACCACCAATGTTCTAACTACAGCTAACCAGCATCAATTGTCTCAGTCATCTCTTCTATTCTTTCCTCTAAAAGCAGAGCCTACATAGACAAAGCTGCTGAGTTCTTCTGCTTGCTGGGGCTGGAACATGGCCTCTTGTATTACACCATCACCAGCTTTCTATTTTCAACAACTTCATTGCCTAAGCTTGGCTGTTCTTGAACTTGCTCTGTAGATGAACCTTGAACTCAAATATCTGTGTGTCTCTTCTGAATGCAGGGATAAAACGTGTGTCACACTTTGCCCATACCTAAGCTTTTCTTTATTTAAAACTTGTTCTGTACCAGGATGACTTGAATCAGAGATCTGTTTAATGCTCACCTCCTGGGATTTAACACAGTGTACCACCATGCTTGTACTTAAGTATTTTATCTTAGATCATAAAATAAAAACCAAGAATATAATCACAGTCCATAGATGGTTAGTTTCACACATACTGGATGACCCTTTGTGTCCACATGAAAATGATAACCAGGGATAATAACACGTGCCCAACACAATACAGTTCTCCTTCCTACAAGTCTGGGGGTGTGTCCACAGGTCCAACAGCCAAGGTACCTAGAAGCAGCTCTGGTCATACCCCTGCCTCAGATTCAAAGGCACCACCTCCTATTCACAGGCAGCCCAAGGCTTCTGCTTTCACCCACTCCCAGCCCGCCAGCCATGGTACCTGGAAGCTCCGGTCATTTCCCCCGTTTCTGGAGGCAGTGGCTACGTGATGGGCGATCTGATGGCATAGCGGATTTTGTGACATCAGAAGGAGCCCGCCAAAGCCACCAGGACCGCTGTGCTCCTCCAGGATCCAGGAAGCAGCTGGGGGCTGGTGGTGCAATCTCCAAACTGCGCATGTGAGCCGGTCCGATCATTCATGGGAAATGTAGTCTCTGACCAGCCGCAACCTTTGGCTGAGTTCTCTGCGCATGCGCAGGTAGTTCTCATTCCACCATCTTGGCCCGTGGCCTCATGGGTAATGTAGTCTCGGACCAACCAACTCCTCTGTGTAGCACTGGCGGTCCTGAAACTCCCTCTGTAGACCAGGCTGGGTTCAAACTCACTAAATCCACCTGCCTCTGTCCTCCAAAGTGCTGGAAATTAAAGGCATGCACCACATTGCCCAGACAGCTATGCCTGTCCTCCTAATGTATACTATAAAAGAATAAAGAGTTTAGACACATGTGCTGCATAGTCAAAGAAATCACACAAGTTTCTACAAAAAAGCAACTGGTCCAAATGTTTGGGGCAGATTCAGAATCAGCCATGATAGTGACATTACTCAGAGGTCACCTCCTGATCTAACAAATGAAGAACATCACTAGGGACGTCACAGGTGGTCACATCTGCCTGATGCTTCCCATGCAGCCCCAGAGAGGACCCAGCATCCCAGCTTCCACTGCTTGGCCACCTGCCCCTATCCATTGTGGGCAGTGATGCTGTGCTCACCATGACTCAATTTCAGAGCTTCCCTGAGGTCTCCACATGGCACCTGACAGCAGAGCTCAGAGCAGGGCACAGATGACCATACAAGCCTGCACAGGCACTGCAAAACTGCAGAATGGCACCCAGAAGAATCTGCCTCCTTGTGTGATTGGCAGGTCTGCCTAGGAGCCTCAATTCGCCAATGAGTCCTACCTCTCCTCAAGGCCAAAGTGTTCTTCCAGACCAGGGCCAGATCTTTTCCAGATCTCAGGAGTCATTTGCACTCCATTAGCTTTTGTTTCTATCTTCAAATCGGAATCTCAAATCACCCAGCCCTGGGGGAGAATCCAGCATTCCACCTCTGGCTGTTCTGCAGACTGCTCCACCCCTCTGAGAGCAATGATTCTACACTTCCCAGGACCTGAGTTCAGACCTTGCCTGAGCTTTCCTCACAGCACTTGCCTTCTTCTTCCTGTAAAGGTGAATAGCTTCAATAGCTCATTACTCAATGTGCCTTGGAGGTATCAATCTGACCCACAAGTGGAAGAATATCCTGGCTATTTCTTACCATTCTGTCTAAACTCCACCCCAGTTACCTAGCAAGAGCTAGGTATGCTCCTCCCCATAGTTACCTGGCAACAGCCAGGTAGGCCTGACCCACTGTAAAGGTGGCTGCTTGTCCCTTCCTCTCTCTTGATCTCTTGCCATCTTGCTCTCTTTTTCTCTTGCCCTCCTGGGCTCTTCCCTTCCCCCCTCTCTCTCCACATGCTCATGCAGCCTCTACTTCTCTACTCTGCCTCTCTCTGCCTCTACTACCCTCTTAACTCCCCTCTCCATGTCCTGAATAAACTACATTCTATACTATACTGTCTTGTGGTGGGTTGCTCCTGGGGAAGGGCTATCTCAGCATAAGGAAGGGTACCTCCTGGAAAAAAAATACCTCAGCAAGAGTCATGAGCCTGCTGAGACATCCCCTTCCCCCACACCTTCCCACACAACCATAGGACATATTCCATCTCTCTTTAAAGAGAGGTAACTATGGGGAGGAACATACCAGGCTGGCACCAGGAAACTGTGAGGTAGAGTTTTAGACAGAATGCTAAGACGATTAACATTAAATAGGGAGTTTAGGAAACAAGAATCTTGTTTTGTGACTTCATGCTGGGCTCAGGGAAACTGCAGCTCCCTTTCAACAAATGATATGTATAATTCAACCCTGGAGAAAAGCCAGAAACATAAGCGAAACACAGTTGAGCAATATTGTTAGCCAGCACATCTTCATCAGTGGCAAAGTGAACAAAAACCAGAGTTGGATTAGTACAGGTTTGCAGGGTGCTGAGCTTTGAGAGACAACCAGGCACCTGGTCAAACTAGCTTTTGAACCCGGAGACCCTTTGGGATGGAAGGCATTCAACTCTGTTCCTGGGCCCCTGGCTCTCTCAGCTTCTGCCCTTCACAGCCCCTCCCACTTACAGAGGTCTATGGCCACCAGGTCATGTAGGAATAGTGCCCCAGTCTCTCCTCATGCATATGAGGCATCCCCAAAACCTCAAACCAAGCCAATAGGATCACCTGCTGCTAAAACCTTCACCCACCCCAAACTGTATATGTTGATCTTAATTGAGAAGTAAAGGCGTGCAAGAATCATCCTGTATTGTTTGAGAGCTTCTGTCATAGACCCTCCCCTCTTTGCCAACTGGGGGGGGGGCTCTTACCGGCTCCAGAGCTGTTAAAACTGGGCAAGAGATCTGCTCTCTTCCCCTGCTACCTAGCCAGCACTTCCCAATTTAGCAAAGAGCTGTAACACTTCAGAAGATACCAGCTCTCCCAGAGCGCCTTCGGGGTTCTCCTTTCTCTGCTGCAGAGAGAGTGACAGGCAGCAGTAGACCTTCCCTGCTGACACTCTACCCTGGTCCATCCATGGGCAGGGGCAGGGACAGTGACAGCAACAGAGACAACAGCTGTTTGCACCCTATCCTCTGCCAAGCTGGAGACTTTGTGGGACCCATCTGGAGCAGGGTCTGACACAGGTTCTCTAGATAAACATATCTCAAATCATAGAGAGAGTGAATCTTTCTATATAGAAAGAGGACTTAATAGAATGCCACAATAAAGGCTGTTGGGCTGAAGAATAAAAATTATAAAAAGACCTTTTGATGAAATATATAGGCTTTTCTTTAAAGAGCATGGAAAATTTCTCTCTGAAACAAGCCAAAAATGTAGACTGGCCAGTTCCAAGAACTGGCTGACCACAAAGAAAGAATATAAGTCATCTGGGTGGTTCCAGGAAATAGTTAACCATAAAGTGAATGGTAGGGTAAGGCTACATTCTTAAAGAAACTGGGTGTACAAGGTGTTTCCCACATGACCCTGACTAATATGGGTTGGGTCTTTCTGAGACTTTCCACTATTTTTATGTTATGTTTCCTTGGTTACCCATTCAACCCCTCCCCCATTTGTGGGTTCCTATATAAGACCACCCCTGACCAGGTGGTCTTGTCAATTCCTCTGCCCCTGCATGGGTTATGAATTGGCCATCAGTCGATTGATTTAAGCCTCATGAGCCTCATGCTGCTTGCATCCAGTTTTGGTGTTTTGTGAGTTATTGGGTGATCGTGACAACCCAAGACTTGAGTGAGGGTCTCCCCTGAGTGGTGGTATTTCAGGGCAAGAAAAATTAGAAAAATCAAGGGCTGGTTGATTTCATGTTGCAGAATATTACAGCTGATCTTCAGTGTATACCAGAATTCTGGAGAATTAACTACTTGTTAATACCAGTTTTAAAACACAAATAAACAATTCACCTTTGTTTTGTTAAAAAAAAAAAATTAGGGCAAGTACAAAAAACAAAAACACTACCTTGCTCAATGTCATTTATGTATGTAGGATGTCAAAAGAATCTAAAGCCCAGATTAAAGGTGGATCTGAACATCTCAAAAGACAATGTTAATAAAGGGTTTCGTCACTTCAAAAGTTGTAATTAAGAAATATGCCCCTCAGCAAGCAGGATTTGAATTAGGCTTAGGGGAATTAAACCGTTATGGTTAGGATTAGGATAAGGGTTTTTAGAATTAGGTTTAGGAGGTTAGGAAATTAAGAGTTGAGGGTTAGGATAGGGTTAGCCTCAGGGTTAAGGTTAAGGTGGCTACCATTATTGATTGATAGTGCCCACTGAATCAATATTAACCCTATCTCACAAAGTAAGAAATATCAGGGCTACAAGATATTCATTTTATATCTTAATGGTTTGTTTTATTCTTATACTGAGAGCTTCTCTCTTGCTTAGAGAAAAGCTTCTCAAAAGAACCTAAAAGTTTTTCCAGCTATTTGCCTCCAAAAGAAGCATTCTAACACAAGAAGACTTTGATATTCACAGAACCCCACAGACAATCAAATGATAAGTTGCCAAGATCCAGACAAACTGCTGCCAGCAAACAACATTTATGCTACCCTATTCTGGGTCACACCATCAACTATTTCTGCAGTTAGTTTTTGTCTGATTATAAAATGCTCTTCAGTGCTCTTCTGCTCTAGACTTATCTGGTTTACTTTCTGCCCAACCTAAAAATATACTTACTAAATATTTCTATGTGAAGTTTTCACCTGACAATGAAAATTCTGAAACAGGAATCCCAGACAAGCAATAAACACATATTCATGGCTTATAAAATTTGACTTTTTATTAATTTCATGTAGAATGTACAGATGAGACATGATTTGTTATTCACATCATGTACTTAATTGCAAATGAATTACAAGTAAATTAAACTTGTTAACTAGACCCTAGTTCATTTTGTTCCTATTGAAAATAAACTTAAAAATTGATATGAAAGGATAGAAATATATTTAATCTATATATCCACACAGGTAAAATATATATATAACTGATAATATGGGTCTGAATCTTTCCTTGGAATAGGTAACATGAGGAGGTATAATTAAATTTTAATATATACTTTTCAAAATATGATACATGTAAACATACAGTTCTGGGTACAGTGGTATCTCTTTGAACCCTATCCTATTTCTAGTTACACAATGTGGTCTCTATCCCTTAAGATTCTAAGTTACTTTTAAAGAGTTTACTACTCCAAGACCATAAGATGTTAATATTGGATAATTGTCCTCATTTATATAAGAATAACATATCTATGTTTTTAATTATGATATATACATATTTAAATTTTTTCCAAGACAGGGTTTCTCTGTGTAGCCCTGGTTGTCCTAGGAACTCACTCTGTAGACCAAGTCTGGCCTCAAACTCAGAAATCCACCTAGCCTCTGCCTCCCAAGTGCTGGAATTAAAGGCATGTGCCAAAAATGTCCAGCCATATTTAAAATTTTATGGAGGCATAAACATGTAAATAATTTAAAAGATATTTATATCCAGTAAAACTTCTTTTAAAGACAAACAAATATATAAAGATAGGAAGATCCAGCACAGGGCTTATCTTATCTTCTAAATTAAACCACAACCATTTTCAATGAACAATCACACATTTCCAAACAAATGTATGAGCATGACTATTGCATGAAGCTCTGAACTGTAGTGATTTCTCTTTACTGGTGTCTTTCAGAATTGTCCCAGAAACATGTTTTCATGATGCAGTTGTTAACTTTTGGATATGGGCCTACATAACAGGCAGAACCCTTAGTAACACAGGACCTAGTTATTTCCTTCCTCAGTCATTTAATGATAGGGCCTATATCAGGAAGTTCTAGATGCATACATAATATCAAGGGCATTGATTAGAGTTTCCAAATTACACCCTCAACAATACCAGGGTCTCCAGGTTATTCCCCCAATAAACCTACAAATTTGGTTACAAGCCCATGCCTAACAAATACTAATGCAGAGGGGAAGTGAGGTTAAGTTTCTGATATGACTCCCAGCACCAGCCAATTATGTTAAAGGCCACAGCAGCTTTCCAATTAGATGCCTGCACACGTACTGCCCACATGCTGCTTACAATAAAGCCTTTTCCAGTTAGCCATTTGGGGCTCCATGGCAACCAAAACAGTCTTGGCTGATGCTGGTGCATTGGGGATGGGGGCAAGCTAGCTTAAATAGAATAAAGACCCTGATGTGAGTTGCATCAAATCGGCTTTTGTGGTTGTCTTTCTGTGGATCACTAACATTTCCCTGGCATGACATGTTCAATTTCTACTAAGATGGAATTGCAGGTGAAGATATTTCTTTTCAAAGGAAAATAGTTGGATAGAGTTGATGGTGGAGCCCTTACTCTTATATTCAAAATCTATGATTCACAATAAACACCTGCCAAAGGCTTCAAACAACATTCCTATGTAACCATGAAACTGGTAGAATAGCCTGGCCTGCACAGCAGCTTGGTCCTGTTACAGAGCCTTCTCTTGTTTTTTGGCCCCCAATAGAAAGCTAGCAGCTTTCTGAGCTACTTGATATGTTGACTGGTTTAACACACCATATAACCCGCACGTGCACGCTCTCGCCCGCGAAAGATGACACGCGCGTCAGGATCCTTCCACAACAATATTTATTTCATCAATGAGGAGAGAAGGGACGGGGGCGGGGATGGGGATGGGGACAGGCGGGGGTCCGTGGTGCCAGCTTATATAACCCTTAGCTTGTCGTGTTTATACCCGATTGGCTGATTGCCAGTTTGCTCGTATCCTGCCCTGGTTTGGGCCGTGAGTTTGGCGTCTCTAACCATAGCGCTTATCGTATGGAACTAACTGCCTGAGAGGAAGTGGGCTGTATCCTGAGCGAGCTCGGCAGCTTGTAGTTTTTCTCTCTGCACTTTCCTAGCTGCCAGTTTGCGCACTCCATCCCCCTCAAACGGAGCCTGAGCTCCGGCGCGGCTCATAACATCTCCCCCTTTCTGTTTTATTGATTGGGTAGGGTGAATCAGTTGTAACTGAGTGCAACTGTACAGTGAGGGAAAACAGAGGCCTGATCCTCTGTGCAAGTGGGGATATTGTAATGGGTTTATTTCCCATACCCATCCCAATGCCTTTTTTCGGGGAAAGGAGACCTCCTCTCCATGGTGCCCAGAGGCCATCTGTGTGCATGGAGGGGGCTATGGCATCAAACCTTTATGCAATCAGGCATGTTTTCAGGAAATCTATCCACGTCCGTGGAACATTCCTTGTCGAGTGCCCACTCGACAACCTCAACTGATAATAAGGCACTCTTTAAGGCTCATGTTAGAAGCCCAATAAAGGCCAGAAACACTTATCCCAGTGCAATGAGGCGAAGCCCCGATGGGGTGCAAAGGCTGTTCGTGGCTAAACAGAGAAGACAACTATTCACCACTACTTGGAGATATGGATTCAGTTTTTCCTCAGCATAGATAACCACACTGCTGGACTAGCTCCCTGCTCCATAGCCATAAGCACTTGGGTAATGAGAGCCTTGTCACGTTTTTGTTGAGCTTTAAGCTTACAGACCAACCAAAGCATGAACACTAATCCACAGCATAGGGCTGCACCAAACAGGCCCACTCCCACCCACTCTTTAAAGAAAGAAAAAGCTGAAGAGATCCAGGAGTAAAGTCCTTCAGTCATCGACAGGTCAATTCTTGTTGCGTTGATGGTCACAATCGCTGCTCTCAATAACTCCATGGTTTTCTCAAATCCTTCAGACCAGTTTCCTGTAAGATATAAAGACAATTTTCTAGACAAATTGGCAGCTCGAGTAAAATTTTGATACTGTACGCTAGTAATGCAAAGCGCTCCAAGATTTCTTTCACATCCCAATTGGGCCAATTGAAAGAGGATGTCTAATCTCTCTTCCACCAAATCAAGGCGTTGGTTAACAACCATCCGCCCGCCTTTTAACTGGGCTGTAGCAGATGCATGGGTATTCATAGCCTCCGTAACTGTAGCTGATATCTGGTTGAGTGCTGTACTTGTTTGTACAGATGAGGCCATGGCAACTCCAGCAGCAGTCGCAGCAGCGGCTGCAAGAGATATAGCCGTTACAATGGCTGCAGTAATTCCAAAGTCTCTTTTCTGTCGAAATAGAGACAAGGTAGAGGGGGTCTCCACTGGAACTGGAATCCATCGTGGAACTCTAGTAACCATGGCTCTAGACGCCCATCGGGCATCCCAGCACAGAGACATTTCACAAGTCTCATTGGAGCAGTCTATAAATGAATTATTTAAAAGAATAAACAAGAAAGGAGGATAAACACAGACAGGGGTAGGTAAAAAATCTGTATGCTTAATTAGAGTTTTATTCACTCCAGTGATCAACTGAGTTGCATCTGTTACTTGTGGAGCCCGATCACCTTCCTGTTTAACCATGGTTCCATTAATAATTCCCGTGAAATATGTCCTTCCAGCCGCCCCGCCTTGAAGAAATACTAGGGAGTTAAGAGTAGTACAGCTACCATTAATTCCACAGAGTAGCCATTTGTGAAAAGGATTCATACTATGGCCCTGTAAGAAGGGGCCTTCTCTCATTACCGTATTAGCTTTGGGGTCCAATATCATGTTGGGTGAGAAAGAGAAAGTCTTATTGGCATCTGCCCATCGTGTTATACGGGACTGACATTCAGACCAGGGCAGAATTCCTCCCTCATCTTCTACACTACAAAGAGGGGAGACTTTGGGTTGATGGGGGTACTCCCCGTCTGAGAAGTTAGGTGGTAAAAATGTCCCATTTAGCCAAATAGCTGATTGCCAAAAGGGTTGTGAGAACTCAGTATGTTTATTGTTTTTCTTAATTGTCATTTTTGCCCATTTTCTCTGGTCATAAAACCATCCCAAAGCCCTCCTCGAGAGAGGTATATAGTCTCCATTCTCAGTTGTTTGAAAACAAAGAGAGCCTCGTTCTGGCAAGGAGCGAGTCTCGCCTAATGGGGCCCTTGTAGGGTCATATGGCATATAGGGCAGATCTAGAGTCTTATTTGTTGTGAAGAATTTAGGAAAAACTGCTGCACTATGTCTGACCGGCATAGGTTTTGGAAAAGCAGATAGAATAGCCCAACGATATTCTCCCCATATACTAGGAACCCAATTTTGGAGAATCATCATGAGGACTGGAATTAACTTCCAAGGAATCCATCAGTTCATTTACAGGTGTTAGGATCTTTCTTGTCAATCTCTCAGGTAACCAGAACAGGTTATCTTCTTCCTGTGGAAAAACACAAATAGCTCCCCTGGATCTTATTAATATAGGATCCGGGCCTTTCCATTGACCAGTCAAGACATCTTTCCATTTGACCATTTCTTTTGGCCTGTCAGGCTCTAAGCAATGACGGTCAGCCACCGTATGGCCTTGACTGTCCACATTTAGAAAATTAAGAGTGAACAGTGCTATAGAGACTGTTACTCGTGGCACTGAGGGTAGAGCTTCCTCGACTCCCCCTCTTTGTCTTATTAAATAAGACTTGAGAGTGCGATGAGCCCGTTCTACAATGCCTTGTCCTTGAGGGTTATAAGGGAGACCCGTCAGATGAGTCACTCCCATTTGGCGACAGAATTGTCCAAATTTTTGAGAAGTGTAAGCTGGTCCATTGTCAGTTTTAAGGACTTTAGGCTTTCCCCAAGCACTCCATGCTTCGAGACAATGCTGAATAACATGGGCTGCTTTTTCTACGGCTAATGGAGAAGCAAACATCACTCCAGAACAAGTATCAATAGAAACATGCAAATATTGCAATTTGCCAAAGGATGGGATGTGAGTAACATCCATTTGCCAGATCTGTAGTGGCCTGATTCCTTGAGGGTTGATTCCAACATGAGGCACAGGAAAGAATTGACAGCAATTTGACATTGAGTTACTATATCTCTAGCCTGTTTTCTAGTTATGTTAAATCGACGACGTAACGTCTCAGCTGTCACATGGAATCTTTTATGAAAGTCTTTAGCCAAGTCTAATTTTGGCGAAAGGGCAATTGTAATCAACTTTGTGGCTCAATCTGCCAGGTCATTTCCATGGGACATGGGTCTCGGTAGGCCTGAGTGAGCCCTAATATGTGTAATAAAAATAGGGAATCTTCTATTAACTAAAACAAACTGAATCTTTTGAAAAATTTTTACAAGTTTACTGGATGTCTTAATTATTCCAGCCAATTCTAAAACTTTTACTGCATTTACCACATAACAGGAATCTAAAACAATATTTAAGGGACCTGGAAAAATTTCCAGAACCTCTAACACCACTAAACATTCCACAATTTGAGGTGAAGTTTCATGGTATTGTTTGGATATAACTTTGTTATTAACCACATAGGCACCTACTCCTGTTTTTGACCCATCTGTATAGACTACCATTCCATCTAGGAGTGGTTCCTGAGATATAATGCGTGGAAATACAATAGCTTGAGTTAAGGCAAATTGTAAAATGGGATGTTTGGGATAGTGATTATCTATCTGACCATTAAAGGAAGTGACCAACACCGCCCAAACATCAGAGGTAGCAGTTAATATTTGGACTTGATGGGCAGTATAAGGCACTATTAAAACCCTAGGTTCCCTTCCAAAATGGGTAATGGCTGCTTACCCATTAGTCCACGAAGGGCAAGTTGAGCAACTGCATCTGGATACCATTCAATAATCTTTGCAGGAGAGGCATTGGGATGAACCCATAACAAGGGCCCATCCTGCCATAACACAGCAGTTGGTGTCTAGTTTTAAAAACACATAAGTCAAAGGCTTTGGTTTCATCTATGCGTTTTAGCTGGGTATCTTGTAAGGCACTTTCTACCACTTGTAGAGCACGGCTTGCAGCCGGTGTTAAAGCTCTTGGTGAGGAAATATGAGCATCCCCTTCTAAAATATCAAACAAAGGTTTTAATTCAGCAGAGGGAATTTTTAAGAATGGTCTCAACCAATTTATATCACCCAATAATTTTTGAAAATCATTCAAAGTGTGTAAATGGTCTCTGCGAATCTCTAATTTCTGAGGAACTATTTTTTCTGGGTAAATAACTGTCCCCAGAAAAGAGCCAATTTCTGAAATTTGAACTTTCTCAGTAGCAATATGTAGGCCCATTGTTCCAGGATTTTTAGTAATAAAGGGTATGAGGTCTGCAAAATATCTAATTCCTTATGACACATAAGAATGTCATCCATGTAATGAGCCAGCAACAAAGAGGGAAATTGCTTCCTAATTGGCTCAAGGGCCATTTGTACATATAGCTGACATATAGTGGGGCTATTGGCCATGCCTTGAGGTAAAACTTTCCACTGATATCTTTTGTGTGATTAACAGCAGGTAAGGTAAATGCAAATCTTTGTCTATCTTGTGGGCATAAAGGAATGGAGAAAAAACAGTCTTTAATGTCTATAATAATAATCTTCCATTGCTTAGGTAAAGCAGAAAGTAAA
The DNA here is from genome assembly GCF_011762505.2 of Arvicanthis niloticus. Classification (NCBI taxonomy): domain Eukaryota; kingdom Metazoa; phylum Chordata; class Mammalia; order Rodentia; family Muridae; genus Arvicanthis; species Arvicanthis niloticus. The sequence goes on from NC_047679.1 coordinate 84,699, forward strand.
GGTAGGCCTCGTTGTACAGAGCCAAATAGCCGCATCTGTGCATTTATGGCCCTTAAATCATGGAGAAGTCTCCATTTACCTGACTTCTTTTTTATGACAAAAATAGGTGTATTCCAAGGAGAGGTAGAAGGCTCTAAATGACCAAGCTGTACTTGTTCTTTAATTAACCTTGTAGCAGCTTCTAATTTCTCAGAGGATAGGGGCCATTGAGGAACCCATATGGTCTCCTCTGTAAGCCAGGGTATGGGCATAGAACCCTCAATGGCAACTAGGGAAAACCCAAACCTTGTCTTCCTGTACTACTCTCTTGTGAGATTGGGCTTAACCTTCCTTGTTCTTTTCTGCCAAGGCCTTTTCCTTCCTTATAATCCCATCTTTTTCATAATATCGATGGCTTGTTGAGAATACTCATTAGTTAATGTTAATCCTAGGTCTTGTAAGATGTCTCTTCCCCAGAGATTAACAGGGAGAGGAAGCACATAAGGTATAAAGCTTCCTGTTTGACCTTCTGGTGCCTGCCAAGTCAATGAGCGTGAACTGACTGCAGGGCTGGCTTCATATGCCAACCCTTGTAAGGAGTGGGATGATTGTGTAACAGGCCACGCCTTAGGCCACCAGTTGGAGGCAATAATACTTCTGTCAGCTCCTGTGTCCAGAATTCTGATAAAGTTCTTTCCCTCTATTATTAATTGTAAGGTGGGTCTAGTTTTAAGGTCAACTACCAAGTGAGCAAAGTCAGTTCCTGAAGAACCAAGTCCTTTGGCATCTCTAGACACCCCAGTGGATGGGAAACAATTATGTAAATTTGGAAAAAACAACCAATTGAGCGATCCTATCTCCAGGAGAGATAGAAAATATACCTTGTGGACAAGAACAGAGAACTTGAAGTTCCCCAGTATAATCTTGGTCTATCACACCAGGATGAACCACAAGCCTTTTCAAGGTAAGAGAGGAGCAACCTAGAATGAGGCCAACACTTCCCTCAGGCAGGGGGCCTTTAAAAATCAACTGTAATAGGTTGTACGCCCATATGAGGCATTAATAAGAATCGGGAGGTGGAGCAGAGGTCCAATCCTGTGGAGTCTCTTGTAGCTCTGTGGCTAGAAGTGTCCTCTGGTTGCTGATTTGTGTCCCATATTTTTTGGGGCCCTGGGATCTGGGGCCCTGAAACCCGTTTTTTGGAATACTTTGATCTCTTCCCACTGATGGGGAATCATGTTGAATAAGCTTTCCCTGAATATCTCTAACTGAGCGACACTCATTAGCCCAATGATAACCTTTTCTGCATTTTGTACAAAGCCCTGGAGTTCTTTTTTGTGTGGAAGCACGACATTCTCGTTTCAAATGACCTGGTTTGCCACAGTTATAGCAGACTTTACAGCTGCCAGGACTAGAGCCGTTTTGGCTTTGTAAGATAGCCGCTGCAAGGCCAGCATTAGTAAGAGGGCCTCCAAGTCCTCGGCAGACCTTTATCCAGTCTGTTAACCCTTTGTTTCTTCTAGGGGTAATGACTGCCTTGCACTCTGGTGAGGCATTTTCATACATCAGTTGTTCTATCAATGGTTTGACTCGCTCTGGGTCTCCAAAAATTCTGCCTGCTGTTTCTGTCATCTTAGCCACAAAGTCTGAGAATGGCTCTTGGGGGTCTTGTAATATTTTTGTTAGGTGTCCCCCGGCCTCACCTTCTTGGAGAGGGCCTTCTATGCTTTAATAGCAGCAGCTGAAATTTGGCCATATGCTCCCCAATCGTAATTTGTTTGGTCATTAACATACTGTCCTTGTCCTGTTAACAATTCAAACGTCCACTCTCTTTGATTGCCTTCTGTATTGGCATTGGCCCTTGCCTGTACTTGAGAAGCATCATGCCATAAGGCTTTCCATTCCATGTACTGTCCCATATTAGGGAGAGCAGCTTTTACTGTACTTTGCCAATCATTCGGAGTCATAGCCATAGTGGCAAGTCTCTCAAGCTGCATGACTGTAAAATTAGCATCAACTCCGTATCTGTTAACTGATTCAGCAAGTTCCTTAATGGGACCATATTCTACCGGTGCATAGACTTGACCTCCTTCCGCAACCTCAAACACCGGAAAGGCCTGCAACAACTTTTTCTTATCTCCCTTTGACAGGAAGGAATCTGAGCAGCGCTTCTCCGCATAAGGCTTCTCCACATAAGGTGGAGGGGCACTGGAAACAATGGGGTGGGAGACTGCAACAGGCTGAGAAACTGTGCAGTCCCTATTTCCTGTTTTCTTCTGCTTTCCAGTTTGCAACGGCAGCTGCTTATCATAGTAGGCTGTCTGTTTATCTGAGATTTCCTCCTCAGAGGAGCTGAGTTCCTCTGGCTCACAATTATCAATTCTCAAGGCTTTCAGTTCCTGTACCGGATACAGGGGTTTTCTTTCTGGAGCCTTGGTTCCCTCCCTACCTTTCTCTTCTAAGGTATATCTCTCCCTATCTTTCTTCATATATATCTCACCCAGGGTGTTCTTCCCCTTATCTCTCTCTTCCATAGACTGTGAGTCTTTGGAAGGGCCTAATGCTTCTGGTATACCTTTTTCCTTTTTTCTGCGAGCTCTCAATCTCTTATTCCACTCTGATTCTGACATGCTGTTCTGAAGGTCTTCTAGCACCCCCTGGCCTGTCGCTATAGCCGGACTGCATTTCTCATCCAGTAGACATGACCTAATTAGCTTCCACAGTGGTCTAGTTCCAGGCATTAATTTCCCATTCTGCTGTTCTCTAAGCAAATCACCCTCCAGTTTGTCCCAGAAAGCGAGCGTTAGTGACCCTGAGCCGATATACCAGGGAGCTATGCGATCCACTTCCTTTACAAACCTCTGCAAAGTCTTGGTGGGAACTTTTAATTCATGTTGCCTTAAGAGTGATTGAAGAGCCTTAACCACAGAATGTGAAGTTCCCATGCTGCCCTCTTATGTACGACAGGAGCGAACACACAGGGAGGGGCGCTTCGGCTTATATACTGACTAACCACACCCAATGGCTGCAAGTTTCTTTTTAAAAGTGTCTCGTTTAACAAGAATATTTGTGGAAGCAGAATGAAACCAAAAGGAACAGAATGAGTGCTACCAGAACAATAGCGAAGGCTTCAAGGGCTCCTGCTAGCTGAAAATAAAAATGCATGCCTTTCAGAGCTTACCTCGTCTTGTGGTTCTGAATCCTGCTCCGCAAACGCGGAGGGTCCCCATCCGTGGCACCAGCGATGGTGTGGCATAACAACCCGGGTCTCGGTACCAACTATAACCCGCACGTGCACGCTCTCGCCCGCGAAAGACGACACGCGCGTCAGGATCCTTCCACAACAATATTTATTTCATCAATGAGGAGAGGAGACGGGACGGGGACGGGGACGGGGACGGGGACGGGGACAGGCGGGGGTCCGTGGTGCCAGCTTATATAACCCTTAGCTTGTCGAGTTTATACCCGATTGGCTGATTGCCAGTTTGGTCATATCCTGCCCTGGTTTGGGCCGTGAGTTTGGCGTCTCTAACCGTAGCGCTTATCATATGGAACTAACTGCCTGAGAGGAAGTGGGCTGTATCCTGAGCGAGCTCGGAGCTCGGCAGCTTGTAGTTTTTCTCTCTGCACTTTCCTAGCTGCCAGTTCGCGCGCTCCATCCCCCTCAAACGGAGCCTGAGCTCCCGCGCCGCTCATAACAACACCCAAGTGAGGCATGTCTGTCTCCAGAATCCTAATCGCCCAGTAAATGTTGTGCTTCTCTCTTTGCAGTGGGATCGGCTAGGTCCACTGACTTATCTTTCACCTTAGAATTAATATCTCTGTATACCCTATGGCACTAGATTCCTAAGCAATTCATTAATTAGAAGGCTACTGTTGACCAGTGGTGTGGTACATGCCTTTAATCCCAGCACTTGGGAGGCAGAGACAGGTGGATTTATGAGTTTGAGGTTAGCCTGGTCTACAGAGTGAGTTCCAGAAGAGCCAGGCTTACACAGAGAAACCCTGTCTTGAAAAAACAGAAGAAAAGAAGAAGAAGAAGAAGAAGAAGAAGAAGAAGAAGAAGAAGAAGAAGAAGAAGAAGAAGAAGAAGAAGAAGAAGAAGAAGAAAAGAGAAGAAGAAGAAGAAGAAGAAGAAGAAGAAGAAGAAGAGAAGAAGAAGAAGAAGAAGAAGAAGAAGACGACTACTAAATTTTGTTTCAATTTCTTTTCTGTCCTCTGGTGCCCTTATGGGTTTGCAATGAGTCCCATTTGTTTGACATCTCATGCCCCGTATATCAATTCTACATAATGTACACTTTAGAGCACTAATATAATATTTTATAGAAGACACAGGATGGTCAAGATCCCTTCTAACTAAGTTAATGATACAGAAAATGATGAAATACAGATGCAAATAGAAAACCCAAAGTCTAAAGTAAACTTTATTTCCCCACACAGAGAATTATTTTAATATTTTATTATTGATTCTCCTTGTTTTCCCAATGCTGTTATACACACATGAAAATATTAATTAGAAAGGTATATGTATGTATGAATGGATGTATTTAATATAACTTTCCATCTTCTTTGGATAAACATATTTAAGGTGGAAGTGAGATTGGGTTTAATTTAGCTTAGGCTAGCCTCAAATTCATTACATCACTGAGCTGGGTCTTGACCATATGATTGTGTAGCCTTGTCTGTTGTGTTCTGAGATTTTAGGCATGACTACCACAGGGAGCAGCACCTTGCGTTTCAGCTTCTACATCTAATAATATGTTATTGGAACAATCCCTTCCTTTCATCTTCTTTAAAGAAAAGGTGTCTGAAAGCACAGTATGATATTTTCTAGAAAGAACAAGAGCCAGGACTACTGAGCATCCTCTATCATCTTACTTTTAATGCCATTTCAATCACTGGACAAAAGCCATCATTATAGCCATTTTGTTGTGGTAAATATTATTTGGGAGATTCTTACCCCAATTAAATCATAGAGGTACCAAATAAAAGACACAAAAGACTTTGTATTTACAATAATCAGTAAAACAGCAGAGTTGGGCAGATATCAACTCTCTATGCTATTTTGTCTATTTCCCTGTTAATAACTCTGAGATATCACATGCCATGTTATGCCTAGGCTGCTCATACTCCCTGGCCAGCCCTACTGGCTATGCACTCACAATCCACCTACCCCATGGTGCATTCTTTCTTCCTTTTCTTCTCTCTCCTTCATGGTCTCTTTCTCAGACACCAAACTTGGTACCTGAAGCACCATCTACCTTTTTCTCCCCAGCTTCATGCTTTAGGCATCTTTATGAAGCAATCATGGAAGGCAGCAAAAAATTTAGAAATGATGAAATTATAGTCCCCAAATTTATTGTTCAAAGTTGAACCAGGCTTTATGGCCATGTGTCCAGAGTTTAGGATCTTGTATTAAAACACATCAAATATTATTTTTACTTTTTCTTTCAGGCTGAACATTTTAAATAGAAAATAATAGTCTTTTTAAACAGAAACACATCATGATACCCAGATTTTCTATTTTGGTTGAACTAGTGTAACTAGTGTACATTGATTTAATATTAGTTTAGATTTTTTATCCAGATTCTTGATTGCCTAGTGTGCAGACACAAGAAATTACCAATCAGGACATTTGTTGATCATCTAAAATTAATTGCCTCACAATTCCTTGCTAATATCAATCACTGTCAATTCAGGGAAGATTTCACCCTCCTTTTCCATCCTTTTTTGTACTGTGACTAACCCTGCTTCAACGTTGGTCATAGATCTTGATTCTTGCACAGGCCCCTCTTCATTTTAAGATGCAAGAAAAGCCAGAAAGGTTGGAGGAAACTCACTCAGTATTTTATTTTTGTTTTGCATTGACCAGTCAAGGACCAGTCTGGAAGAATTGCAAGACACTCTTTCCAGCACTGAGCAGCAGAGAAAGGATTGGGTGCTCAAAGCAATTCTCAATTACATACAAAGAGGCAGACCTGAGCTACAGGCAACATTTCTATGAACAAAATTAAATAATCAGCAGGACTTGAAAAAAACTGAAAAAATTCTTAATGACTTGGAATTGAAAGGGAATGAAAACAAACAAGAGAGTATAGCAGTGTTGCATTTGAAAGCAATAATTGACTTTTAAAACAAATAAACATAGAATGAATTTGGTAGTATTTCTTCTGGTTCTATTTTGTGGAAAAGTCCAAGGTGTATTGTTCTTAGCTCTTCTTTGATGGTCTGGTATAATTCTATAAAAAAAAAACTACCTAGCCCTTACCTTTTCATTGATAGAAGGTTTATAATACCTTCATTGATTTCCTTAGGATTTATACTACAGTTTAGATAATTAACCTGATCTTGATTTAATTTGGGTTTATGGTATCTGTTTAGATAATTATCCATTTCTCTAGCTACACATTTCATCTAGATTTTCTAGTTTATAGAAAGAACTAATAATTTTTAAAAATTTCCTTATTTTCTCTTGTTATGTCTCCCTTTACATTTCTGATTTTGTTAATTTGAATACTGTCTCTGTGCCCTCTGGTTAGTCTGGCTAAGTGTTTTTTTTTTCTTATCTTGCTGATTTTGTAAAAAAAAAAATCAGCCATTTGTTTTGTTAATTCTCTGTACTGTTCTCTTTGTTTCCATTTTTTTTTTTCATTTATGCCCCGAGTTTGACTATTTCCTGCTGTTTATATTTCTTAGGTTTGTTTGCTTCTTTTTGTTCTAAATATTTCTGGTGTGCTGTTAAGGGGTTTGTGTAGGATCTCTCTGGTATGTTTTTGAAGGCACTTAGTGGTATAAATTTTTGTCTTACCACTGCTTTCTCCATATCCCCTAAGGTTGGATATGCTGTGTCTTCATTCTCTTTGAATTCTAGAAAGTCTTTTATTTCTTTATTTCTTCCCTGACCAAGTTGTCATTGTGTAGAAAGTTGTTCAGTATGTGGCATTCTGATGTTTTTGCTATTATTGAACTCTAGATTGGTCTGTAGTGATTTGAATAGAATGCATGAGAATATTTCAGTCTTCTTGTATCTGTTGTGGCTTGATTTGTGACAGATTTTTTTTTCCTGAGACAGGATTTCTCTGTGTAGCCCTGGCTGTCCTGGAACTCACTCTCTAGACCAGGCTGGCCTCAAACTCAGAAATTCACCTGCCTCTGCTTCCCAATTGCTGAGATTAAAGTTGTGCACCACCACTGCCTGGTGATTTGTGACAGATTATATGTTCAAATTTGAAGAAGATAGCATGAGGTCCTGAGGAGAAGTTATATATAATTGTATGTCTCCCTTTTCATTTCTGATTTTGGTAATTAGGATATTATCTCTGTGTCCTTTCATTAGTTTGGCTAAAAGTTTATCTTGTTGATTTCTCTATCTATCTATCTATCTATCAATCATATATATGTATTATTATAGGATGAAATGTTTCATATGGAAGGGTCAGAGGAAGGACTTAAAGAGGTGAAGAGGATGGCAACCCCATAGCAAGAATGACAGTGTCAACTAACCTGGACACTTCAGGGCTTCCAGAGTCTAAGCCAAAAACCAAGGAGCATACAGGGGATGGTTCATGGCCCCAGGCATGTGTGCAGCAGAAGACTGCCTTATCTGCACAAAATGGGAGAGGATGCACATAACCCTGTAGAAACTTGATGCCCCAGGGAAGAGGGAAGCTTGTGGAGGTGAGGTCCAGGTGGGTGGGCAGGTAGGAGAGAAACTTCTCAGAGGCAGCAGGGAGGAAGATGGGGAGAAGGCCCCAGAGAAGAGAAACCAGGAAAGGGGGCAACTTTAGAATGTAAATAATTTTTGAAAATTTAATTAAATAAGAAAAAAGGAAACATAATTGAAAACAAATATATCTTCATTGGCTTTGAAAAAGCGTAGTCAGTTTTCTGGCAGAGAAAATGGCATTAATACAGTACTCTTTAACCTGGATGCTTTGTGCAATGTTAGCTTCTGTGATCTGTAACATGACACACACAACTACAGCCAATGGCCTGTGTCTCAATCTTCTGTCCTGACTTAACACTGAAAGTGTATTGGCCGTATCTCCAAAGTTGTAAATTCAATATTCTTGGATTATGCTAAAAGTTCCAAAATTATATACCTATCAACCTAGTTTGTCTTCATTCACCTTACATGAATAAATACATGCTGGAAAATTAGAAAATTATTATTCTGTCACCATCAGGTTTCTCTCTCTCTCTCTCTCTCTCTCTCTCTCTCTCTCTCTCTCTCTCTCTCTCTCTCTTTGTGTGTATGTTTTATTTTGTAATGGTGACTCCAGGGTTAATGATTGGAAGCAACATTATTTAAAGCATCATTGCAACAAAAGTAACTTATTTAAAAAGTGTTTCACTTGCCCCCCTGTCCAATTTAAGAAAATAAAACAAGCATGGCATTAGTCAAAAATTGAGTAAAATATAAGCTGAATATTTCATGGAATCTATCATGGAGCCTATGGTCCATCCCACCATAAATTTCATCATGTGGAGACAAACTATTGTATATCAAGTACATTGACATAAAATAGACCTTTTCACTTCCAGAAGTTATAGCTACATTCCATTCCATGATGTTGGTATTTAATTATCTAATAAGGACTAACATTTATTACCCTCTGGTTCATGAGTGTGAGCTCATTTATATTGCTGAGGAAGTTCTTAAATATTGCAACATAGCTGAAGTACAAGAAAAAGGCTTTGAAACCAACTGTATGAAGATGATAGAGGCCCTTAAAGTAGAAATGACTAAATCACTTAAAGAAATCCAGGAAACCAAAACAGTTGGAGGAAATCAATAAATGCCTCAAAGACAGCACAAAACAAAACACAAACAAAATGTGGAGGAAAACAATAAATCTTATAAATAAAGCCAAGAAAAACAAGCCAAGAGTAGAAGGAAACAAATTGTTGAATACATAAACATGGAAACAGAAACAATAATGAAAGCACAAACTGACAGAATAATGGAAACAAAATTTTAGGACTGCAAAAGGGAACTACAGAGGCAAGATTCATAAATAGTGTTGGGGGCCAACTTTTGGCAGAAAGCGGCTATCAGCTTTGCAGCCATCTTGAGCCATATACCCTGACATGTGACTTGGATTACAATAGCCTACAACAGCTGAGCACACTCGATAATCTTGGTTTAGATACCTTGAGATTAAAGATGCGTGAGATTAAAGGTGTGTGAGATTAAAGGTGTGTGACTTAAGAGCATGACTTAGAAGTGTAGAGATCAGATTTAGAGACAAGACCTAAGGGCATGATTAAAAGTTTAACTTAGAGGCCTGGCTTAGAAGTAAGACATATAAAAGGCAGAGGCAGACAGTAGAGAATCAGACATTAGGCAGACACAGCAGAGAGAAGACAGGTAGCAGGCACTTGGGAGAGAACTCGGAAGAAGTAATTTAGAACTTGGAGGGACTAGGAGCTAGGGACTAGGCACTAGGAATTCAAGACTTAGGACTTAGACTGAAGAATAAAGGGGATTGAATTATACTCTGTCTGGTCTGCATTCTTCAAGTCTGTCCTCACTCTCGCTCTTGCTGAATCCCGACCTGTGGACCGGAGTGGCAGCTTGGGCCAGGATACAGTGGCCGCCCAAACGTGGGTCAGCCCGGGCCTCAACATTTTGCTTGGGCCTCGACATTTTTTGGCCACCCCAACATGGGGCTAGTGCAGCTCTCAACAAAATAGAATAATACAGAGATGGAAGACAAATCTCAAGCATGGAAGATACAATAAAGGGATGCATATATCACACAAAGAAAATATTAAATCTAAAAGTTCCTGACAAAATATCTAGAAAATCCAGGACATTGTGAAAGGATAAAACATAAGGATACTAGGACTAGAGGAAGGATAATATTAGATCAAATTCTCAGAAAATATTGATGACAAAATCTTAGAGGAAAAATTTCCTAAGATAAGAATGGAGGTACTTATCAAAGTAAAAGAATCATCAAAACAACAAAGAGAATGGACCATAAAATGAAGGTCTCTTTGTTGTATAATAATCAAAACATCTAGTACAAAGAAAGAATACTAAAAGCTGCAAAGGTCAAAAGCCAAGAAACATATAAACAAAGATCTATAAAAAATACAGATGACATCTCACTGAAGTTTGTAAATGCCAGAAGGGCATAGACATATATGCTGCAGAAACTACAAATGCCCAGATTATTATTTGTAGAAAAAATAATCACTGTTAATGGAAAAAATAAGGTAGTCCTTCCTAAAGTCAAATTTAAACAATATCTTTCTACACATATGAACTTACACCAAGTTATATAAGAAGAATCCAACCCAAGGAAGTTAACAGTACACATGAAAAACACAGCTAGTAAATAATCTTGTAGTATCTGCAAAAGAAAGGTAAGCACACAAATACCCCAACACCAATACCACCACCAGCAGCAGCAACAACAACAAAATACAAGAAGTTAACAATCACTGTTCACTGACTCTGTCAGTATCAATAACCACAGTTCACCAATAAAATGACAAAGGCTAACAGAATAGATGTTAATAAAAAAATCTATCCTTCAATTGCATACAAGAAATACAGTTCAACATCAAGAAAAGGCATTAATTCAACGTAAAGAATGTACAAAAAAAAAGATGTTACAAGAAGATGGACCAATGGTATAGTCATTTTAAAATATAGCAAAATAGATATTAAACAAAATTAATCAAAAGAATTGGAAAAGACACTACAAATTCCTTAAAGAAAAAAAAACACGGAAGATGACATTTCAAGTTTTTTAACATCTATGCCTTAAACATGTGGTCACTAACCTTTGTTAAAGAAAGTGTTATAAAGCTAAAATCAAATAATAACACACATACACTTATATTCTAAGATACCAATACCCTATTCTCACCAGTGGACAACCTCCTCCAAACAAAACCTGAGAAATGTTCCAGCTAACTGAAAACATGAACATGTGTCTAGCTGATACTTAGAGAACATTCTATCAAAATATAGCACCTCATGAAACTTACTTATAAACCAAACACATATTCAGACACACTGCCAGCATCAATACATACAACAAAATTAAAATAACACTATGAATCCTATCAGACCACCTTGGATTACAGCTGGATATCAACAAAACCAGAAAGAACACAAAGCTTACAAACTCATGGAAGCTGAAAAACTCACTATGAATGAAAACAGCTTAAGAAAAACATAAAGGAAAAATCAGAGACTTTCTATAATTCAATGCAAATGAATATGCAACATGCAGAATCTTATGGAACATAAAATAAAAGTGGTGATAAGAAGAAAGTTCATAGCACAAAATGCCTACATAAAAATTTGGAGAGCTCTAACACCAGCAATTTAACAGCATGTTTAAATTCTAGAACAGAAAGAAGCAAGCGATGCAAAAAAGGATTAGACATCAGTAGATTATCAAGTTGGGGGCTGAAATCAACAAAATAGAAAGAGAAGAATGCAAAGAATTAATGAAACATGGAGTTGACCATTTGAGCATTTTTTTTAGACAAGATACTCAAACCCTTATTAAAAGTTGGAGAATATCCAAATTAATGAAATCTGAAATGAAATAGGGACAAAATAATAGACAATGAAAAAATCTAAAGAATGGTAATGACATAGTGTTGGATCCTGGTCCTGCAGATGTCCTGCGGCAGTCTCCCGGCTGGTGGCAGGGCGTGAGTGGGGAGGAGGTGATTGCCTGCCCCTGCCGCTGCTTCTGGCATCGGTCGTTGCTGGCTAATCTTCTCCAGGTGTTGCCCCTGCTACTCCGTGCTGAACTGGTCCAGGCTCGGGCCAGGCTGATAAGGAGCCAGACTAGCTGACAGAAAGGCAGCCGGGTGTTCCAGGCAGGCTCCAGGGAGAGCCGGCGAGTTGTCAAGCAGTACAGCTCTTTGTTTAGCCGGGGAATGCGGCTAGGTAGCAGAAAAGCCTAGCAGGCTCTGAAAGCGTTACAGCTCTTAAGCCGGGAAGCGCCGGCCGGGTAGCGGAGAAGGGCTGCGGCAGGTCATGACCTAAAGGAAGTTCTCGGACACCTGGATGGTTCTTGTGTGTGCTTTACTTCTCAATTAAGCTCAATATATACAGTTTGGGATGGGTGAAGGTTTTAGCAGCAGGTAACCTCATTGGCTTAGTCTGAGGTTTTCGGGATGCCTCATATGCATGTGAGGAGAGCCTGGGGCACCATTCCTATGTGACCCGATGGTCATAGACCTCTCAACCTTCTGAGGGAGGGGCTGTGAAGCGGTAAAGGGTGGAAGCTGAGAGCGCCAGGGGGCCAGGAACAGAGCCAAACGGCCTACCGTCCCGCAAATGGTCTCCGGGGGTTGAAGCTCGTTCAACCAGACACCTGGTTGTCTCTCAGCTCAGTGCCCTACAACATAGTTTTAAAAAGCCTCAACTCCATCAAACTGGAGTTTCTAAAAATAATGAAAAATTTCCTCAATAGGTTCCTCTTACCAAAGTTAAATCAAACTAAGATAAACAACTTAAACTGCGTAAACATCTAGAAAAAGAGCAGTCATTACAAATCTACCACCAAAAAAGAGCCCAGGGCCATGAATTTTAGGGAAGAATCCTACCAGACTTTCAAAAAGGATTTCATAAGAATATTCCTCAAAGTATTCAACAATAAAGAAATAGAATAAACCTTAGCCAATTTGTTTTGTGAACCCATGGTTACTCATATATCTAGTCAATATAAAGGCTCAGTAGCAAAAGAGAATTATAGACCAATTTTTCCTTAAAACCAAATATGGAAAAATACTTAATAAAATAAAACTAATAAAATTAAATAAATAAAATAAAAAAAACACATCAAAAGATCATTCAGCATGATCAATGACATAGGCTTCATTCAAAAGGTGAAGGAATGGTTTAACATAATGTGATTAAAGTATAAAAAAAAAGTTGTGATCTCTTAGATGATGAAAAATTCTCTGACAATATTTAACCTCATTGTATGATAAGTTCTTAGAGTGATTAATGATACAAAGGACATACCTAAACGTACATACAAGGGACATAATAATGTCATTTCTCAGCAAGCCAATAGCCAATATTAAATTAAATGGAGAGAAATTCTAATTAATTCCACTAAATCACAAAAAAAGACAAAGTGTTCTAGGTAACCAATCTCACAAAATGCAGAGAAAGAGGGCTTCCAAGGAGCTCTAACCTGGGCAGTATTTTAGTTAAGGAGACAGCAACCCGCCCCTAACAGGGAGTAACTGGGACCAATTGGGACCCAGGAATTCACTCCTGGCCAGGAGCACTGGTTTCTTTCTGTCTGGGCTTGAGCACTGAGCAGATCTTGGGCACCAGCTTGAACCCCAGTAGTAACACCCATACCACACAGTTCTGAAACAACCAGGATAATTAAGAAAGATAGGCTACAGTCAGAGAAAGGGCAGGTAGCATTAAGCAGATCCATATGACAAAAGGCAAGTACAAGAACATAAGCATCAGCAATCCAGGATACTTGGCATCATTAGAACCTAGTTCTTCTACACTAGAAAGTCCCGAATTCTCCCTATCACTAGGAAAGCAAGATTTAGATTTAAAATCACTTCCAATGATAATGATAGAGGACTTTAAGAAGAACATAATGACACTCTCAAAGAAATTAAGAAGATCACAGGTAAACGGGTAGAAGCCCTAAAAGAGGAAACACCAAAATCTCTTAAGGAATTACAAGCAAACACAAGCAAGCAGGTGAAGGAGTTGAGCAAATCCATTCAGTACATAAAATGGAAACAGAAACAATAAAGGAATCACAAAAGGAGACTACCCTGGAGATAGAAAACCTAGGAAAGAAATCAGGAGTCATAGATGCAAGCATCACCAACAGAATAGAAGAGATAGAAGAGAGAATCTCAGGTGTAGAAGATACCATGGAAAACATTGACACAACTGTCAAAGAAAACACAAAATGCAAAAAGCTCCTAACCCAAAACATCCAAAAACCCAGGACAAAATGAGAAGACTAAACCTAAGGAAAATAGGTATAGATGAGAGTGAAGATTCCCAACTTAAAAGGCCAGTAAATATCTTCAACAAAATTATAGAGGAAAACTTCCCTAACCTAAAGAATGAAATATCCATAAACATACAAGAAGCCTACAGAACTCCAAATAGACTAGACCAGAAAAGGACTTCCTCTCCTCACATAATAATCAAAACATTAAATGCACAAAACAAAGAAAAAATACTAAAAGCAGTAAGGGAAAAAGATAAAGTAACATATAAAGGCAGATCTATAAGAATTACACCAGACGACATTCTGGGGGATCCATAGAACCCATAGCCAGTGCTACCACACCCCTTCCGCCACTAGCCCCTCCTCGGGTCTGAGGCCTGCGGGTGAGTGCACCCTGGATTCTGCCAGACACATTCTGGGGGATCCATAGAACCCATAGCCAGTGCTAGCACGCCCCTTCCGCCGCTCGCCCTTCCTCCAGTCTGAGGCCTGCGGGTGAGTGCACCCAGATTCTGCCAGACACATTCTGGGGATCCATAGAACCCATAGCCAGTGCTAGCATGCCCCTTCCGCCACTCGCCCCTCCTCGGGTCTGAGGCCTGCGGGTGAGTGCACCCCGGATTCTGCCAGACACATTCTGGGGATCCATAGAACCCATAGCCAGCGCTAGCACGCCCCTTCCGCCGCTCGCCCCTCCTCCAGTCTGAGGCCTGCGGGTGAGTGCACCCCGGATTCTGCCAGACACATTCTGGGGGATCCATAGAACCCCATAGCCAGCGCTAGCACGCCCCTTCCGCCGCTCGCCCCTCCTCGGGTCTGAGGCCTGCGGGTGAGTGCACCCCGGATTTTGCCAGACACATTCTGGGGGATCCATAGAACCCATAGCCAGCGCTAGTACCCCCCTTCTGCCACTTGCCCCTCCTCCGGTCTGAGGCCTGCGGGTGAGTGCACCCCGGATTCCGCCAGACACATTCTGGGGGATCCACAGATCCCGTAACCAGCTTGAGGTAGGAAAACCCACATACTACCCTGAGCTCATAGCTGGGTGCCCTGAGTGCTCAGAATCCAGCAGATACCCCTCCCCCCCCCCGCGCCCCTGCCAGCTAGCACCCCCCTTTTGCCCATCTCCCGGGTCTGAGGCCAGACCAGACCTCTACCAGGACTGCAGTTGTGTGGACCCCGATCCCGCCTGAGACATACTGGAAGGTCCACTCAACCCAGAGCCACAGAGGAACAACTGAACTCAGAGTGTCAGACAACATATCCTGAGATATCCAAGAGGAGACACTGCACCCAGAACAGCAGACATCTAGCTGGACTGCTACCTTGGAGGCACCATACCCTGAGGCATCCTAGAGATACCACTGTAATCAGGGCAGCTGGAAAAAATCACAGAGACATCTGGACTCCTAGAAGACCAAACACAAGCGAGACAACTGGAAAGACAGGCTTCAATCAGAGACAGAAGTACAGGTAGCACTAGAATTAACCAGATGGCAAAAGGCAGGCGCAAGAACGTAAGCAACAGAAACCAAAGTTACATGGCATCATCAGAAGCCAGTTCCCCCATCATAGCAAGCCCTGAACACCCCATCACACCAGAAAAGCAGGATTCAGAATTAAAATCACTTCTCATGATGATGATAGAGGACTTCAAGAAAGACATAAATAACACTCTCAAAGAACAGATAGAAACCCTTAGAGAGGAAACACAAAAATCCCTTAAGGAATTGCAAGAAAATGCAACCAAACAGGAGAAGGAAGTAAACAAAACCATGCAGGATCTAAAAACGGAAGTAGAAACAATAAGAAATCACAAAGGGAGAACACCCTGGAGATAGAAAACTTAAAAAAAACAATCAGGAGTCACAGACACAAGTATTACCAACAGAATACAAGAGATAGAAGAGAGAATCTCATGTGCAGAAGATACCATGGAAAACATTGACACAACTGTCAAAGAAAATGCAAAATACAAAAAGCTACTAACCCAAAATATACAAGAAATCCAAGACACAATGAGAAGGCCAAACCTAAGGATAATAGGAATAGATGAGGGGGAAGACTCCCAACTTAAAGAACCAGTAAATATCCTCAACAAAATTATAGAGGAAAACTTCCCTAACCTAAAGAAAGAGCTGTCCATAATATACAAGAAGCCTACAGAACTCCAAATAGTTTAGACCAGAAAAGAAATACTTCCCACCACATAATAGTCAAAACATCAAATGTACAAAACAAAGAAAAAATACTAAAAGCAGTAAGGGAAAAAGGCAAAGTAACATATAAAGGCAGACCTATAAGAATTACACCAGACTTCTCACCAGAGACGATAAAAGCCAGAAGATCCTGGACCGATATCATACAGACCCTAAAAGAACATAAATGTCAGCCCAGACTACTATACCCAGCAAAACTGTCAATCATTATTGATGGAGAAACCAAAATATTCCATGACAAATCCAAATTTACACAGTATCTCAACACAAACCCAGCACTTCAAAGGATAATTGGTGGAAAACTTCATCACAAGGAGGGAAACTACAACCTAGAAAAAGCAGGAAAGTAATCTTCTAAAAACCGTAAAAGAAGGTAGCTACACAAACATATCTCCACTGCCAATAACAAAAATAACAGGAAACAACACTCATTTTCCTTAATATCTCTTAATATCAATGGACTCAATTCTCCAGTAAAAAGACATAGACTATCAGACTGAATACGTAAACAGGACCCAACATTTTGCTGCATTCAGGAAATGCACCTCTGTGGAAAGAACAGACACTACCTCAGAGTAAAAGGTTGGAAAACAATCTTCCAAGCAAATGGTCCCAAGAAACAAGCTGGAGTAGCGATTCTAATATCAAATAAAATCAGTTTTCAACCAGAAGTAATCAAAAAAGATAAAGAAGGACACTTCATATTCATGAAAGGAAAAATGTACCAAGAGGAACTTGCAATTCTCAACATCTATGCCCCAATGTAAGGGCACCCACATACATAAAGACACTTTACTAAAACTTAAAGCATACATTGCACCCTACACAATAATAGTGGAAGATTTCAACACCCCACTCTCAGCTATGGACAGATCATGGAAACAGAAACTAAATTGAGACACAATGAAACTAACAGAAGTTATGAACCAATTGGACTTAACTGACATCTATAGAACATTTCATCCTAAAACAAAAGAATATACCTTCTTCTCAGCACCTCATGGTACCTTCTCGAAAATAGACCATATAATTGGTCACAAAACAGGCCTCAACAGATACAAAAAGATTAAAATAATCCCCAGTACCTTATCAGACCACCATGGATTAAGACTTGTCTTTGACATGGACAAAAAACAACAGAAAACAGACATACACTTGGCAACTGAACAATGCTCTACTCAATGATGACTTGGTCAAGGAAGAAATTAAGAAAGAAATTAAAGACTTTTTAGATTTAAATGAAAATGAGGACACATCATATCAAAACATGTGGGACTCATTGAAAGCAGTACTAAGAGGAAAAATCATAGCTCTAAGTGCTCACAAAAAGAAAGTGGAAAGAGCATACATTAACAACTTGACAGCAAACCTGAAAGCATTAGAACAAAAAGAAACTAGTATACCCAAGAGGAGTAGACGGCAGGAAATAATCAAACTCAGGGCTGAAATCAACCAAGTCGAAACAAAATGAACTATACAAAATATCAACAAAACCACGAGCTGGTTCTTTGAGAAAATCAACAAGATAGACAAACCCTTAGCCAGACTAACCAAAGGGCGCAGAGACAGCATTCAAATTAATAAAATCGGAACTGAAAAGGGAGACATAACAACAGAAACAGAGGAAATTTAAAAAAATTATCAGATCCTACTACAAAGGCCTATACTCAACAAATTAGAAAATCTGGAGGAAATGGACAAATTTCTAGATAGATACCAGGTACCAAAGTTAAACGAGGAGCAGATAAACCATATAAATAGTCCCATAACGCCTAAAGAAATAGACACAGTCATTGGCATGAGCTTCTTAATGATATAAGAGTGAGACAAATATTTCTACTCTCATAGGCATTGTACCAGTATAACACATTTAGGAATACAAAGCTTAGACCCAGTCCTTCTTTAACTCTTTTTAACTGATTTGAGATGGTCAGCCTGTGAGTTAAGGGATTATAGCAAATTCATGACTTGGAGTTTATTATAAGGGTATTCTCTATGTTTTATGTAGAAATAGCTGAGTGGAGTTAACAGGCAACAGTCCAGATTACCTTACATGGATAGCTGGCTTTCAAAACATCAGAAATCCTTAGAATTGACATGACAAACATTTTAGTATTAATGTTCATTTTCATTAGAGACCTGTCTGCTCCAGACAGCTTCCTATGTTATATTCTAAGAAGAAATTGAGCATCCTTGGAGTTACTCCAGTTGTGGTGAGACAGCCACTAGGCAAGAATTGCCACTTTCCTTCTACAGACAAATTACTGTCCAGAAAAGGACACACTTGCAGAATAGTTGACTGATTATATCTGCCTAGACAGAGTAATAAGCCCTTAATAATTCTGCAGCACTAAGGTCTGTCATAAGATCCTGGACCAGAAGGCAGAAGAACAGATACTCCAACGTTTTGAAGTAGAGCGAGTGTCCAGGTGGTCAGAGGTCTCTATAAATTGGCTAAGTTTTAGAAACTACGATTTGTGCTTTCCACAATTATAGTTAACTCAGTCATTCTGGATTTCTGATGGGGTTGAAAACAAATAGCTATTGACCTTAAGAGAAAAGATTTGAGTGGATGGTCGTCAGCTGACATTCATCCTAAAGCCAGGTTCAGAACTAAATGTTCTAGTTAGAATAGATGACAGAGGAGCTGGTTAGTCAACAAAAGGATGGACTGGGTATTAGGACTATCCTGTACCTCACTGGTACAAATTGGCATAATTATGCTCTAATTGTATTTTGAGAGAAAAGTTTCATTTTAACAGGAAGGGTGATGTGTAGGAGGAGCTAAGGTAGGAGGAGTACTGAGAGGAAGAAAAGGAGTAAGAAGAGGAGAAGAAGAAGGAGAGGAGAAGCTAGGTGATGAAAGAGAGAAAGAGGAGGGAGACAGGGAGGCAGATATTCATGTATCTCCACCAGTCAAAGATAGTTGTTATATCTAAGTCGGTCAGTGGGTTACACCTCTGATTGAACAATTCCAAACTTATAAAGCCTATGATTAACATTCTTTTAAAAAAAAATGTATAAATGCAAAAAGGAAAAGGGGGCATGGGATATGGGTTTCCTAAGGGGGGGGGGGGGGGCATGGGGGATAGGGGATGCCATCTGAAGTGTAAATAAAATATCTAATAAAAAATAAAATAAAATAAAAAAATGAAAATACACAAACAACAAATAATTGCCTGTAACTTAAGCTATTTATCAGCATTTTTTGAGTATGTAATTGTCTTTCCCAAGAACCATTAGGAGAAATAAATTTGCTTGGAAGTTATTTCCAACATGGTCACTGATGACTGAAATCTTTGTGATATTCAAATTGGCATTTGCCACCCACACTGTAAAAAAAAATAAGCCTTGTAATGCAATTATATCTTCAATGGCCTTATAACAATAAAGATGTTATATGGATTAAAAAAAAAATAATTACACCAGACTTCTCACCAGAGGCCATAAAATCCAGAAGAAGATCCTGGATTGATATCATACAGACCTAAAATAACACAAATGCCAGCCCAGACTACTATACCCTGCAAAACTCTCAATGACTATTGATGGAGAAACCAAGATATTCCATAAAAAAACAAATTTGCACAATATCTTTCCACAAACCCAGCACTACAAAGGATAATTGATGGAGAACTCCAACACAAGGAGGGAAACTACCACCTAGAAAAAGCAAAACAGTAATCTTCCAACAAATCCAAAAGAAGATAGCTGCACAAACATAATTCCACCTCTGATAGCAAAAATAACAGGAAGCCACAATCATTTTTCCTTAATATCTCTTAACACCAATGAACTCAACCCAATAAAAAGACCTTTTTCCAAATTATACTGTGTTTTGTTTTATTCTTTCTAAAGATGTATTTATTTCATGTATATGAGTAAACTGTTGCTGTCTTCAGAGACACCAGTAGAAGGCATTTGATCTCATTACATATGGTTGTAAGCCACCATGTGGTTGCTGGGAATAGAAATCAGGATCTCTGGAAGAGCAGTCAGTGCTCTTAACTGCTGAGCCCTCTCTCCAGCCCAGCACTGTGTTTTAAATATGCTGATAATGAATGGTCTGGCATTTGACTCCCCATAGTCTGATTGATCTAGGTTTAGGAAGTCAATATGCCCCTGGTCTCCATTCTTATCTCTTTGCATGGTTCAATTCCCAGTATGGAACACTGTAGAGATGGTCCTCAGTACTAAACTGGTTTCTGTCTTTTCTTTTTGCAGATGGTTGCTTTGCTGACTAGCATTTTCAGGGACCCTTGCACAAAAACTATTCATAATGGGCCAAATACCCAAGCATGAAACCTGAAACACTGAAAAAGCTAGGATAAAATATAGGCAGAATCACACATGACACAAATATAGAAAAATACATGCTTAGTATGACTCTATTTGCCTAAGAATTAAGACCAACAATGACAAGTGGGGTCTCCTAAAAATGAAAATCTGCACTACTAAAGAAGCAATCAACCAGATGAAGAGGAAGCCTACAGGATAGTAGACAATCCTTGTTAGCAATACATATGACAGAGACTTAATATCTAGAATATGTAAAGAACTTTAAAAAAACCCAAAGAGTCAAAATAAACAACCTGTTAAAATTTTCTCTGAGAGTTGAACCAAGAGTTATCAAAAGAAAAAAAAGTTAAGAAATATTTCATAAAATGTTCATTGTTCCTAGCAACTAGAGAAAGGCAAGTCAAAACTTTTAGATTTCATCTTACCCCAATCAGAACTGCAAAAATCAACAAAGTAACCAACAATAAATGCTAGAGGAGTAAGGAACTATGGAAAAGGGACCTTCATTCAACTGTTGGTGCTCTATTAATGATAGCTAGGAAATGAAAGCAATTGAAATGTCCTTAAACTGATACATTTATCAGTTTAATAATTAAACTGTGGCACACTCACACACACACACACACACACACACACACACACACACACACACAAAACAATGGGATATCATTCAGCTCTAACAAAAAATAAAATTTAAAGGTAAATACATTCAACTAAAAAATATTATACCCAGATTTAGAAAGATAAACACTGCAGGTGTTGTTCTCTTATCTGGGGCTGCTAGCTCCAAATCTTTAGATGTGAACATAAAACCTGGATTAACTAAAGATACCAGAAAAGTACAAAGGCATCATGAGGGGTTTGCATCATGAGGAACAGGAGCACTAGAAAAGGAAATAACATATTTGTTCTAATGGGGAGATGGGAAACTGTGTGTGGGAGACTTATGTGAAGAAGTGGACAGGGAGCAACATGGAGGAAATGGAAAGAACAAGGGCAAATAACAATAAGGATGTTTGAAAACTTCATAGGGAACTGTGCATGTTTATTTAAAATTATATATATCTGAGACTATGGGGACCTATAGGAGATTCTACTAATGCTACTTTTTCAAGCCAGTTTAATTAATAACAAAATTCAATTTATCCTTATATCCACAGCTAAATTTAGCTCTTATCCCTCACCAAGAAAAACTTCTTTCTGCTGCCTAGGAAGGTGGTTACAGAAAGTCACAACTGTCAAAATGCAGACAATACTTGATCTTAGGGTACACAAAAATTATTTACAACAGAATTAGTACATTATAACACAAATATCAAGGCTCAGAGAACATCTAGAAAGACGAGAGAGAAAGAGTATAAGAGTCAGAGAAAGTCTGCTTCAGAATAAGTTTGGGGGATGGGGGAGGGAGTAAAGGGAAGACCTTGGAGAACTTAGATGGAATAGGAAATTAATATAATCAAAATATAGTGTAGAAATTCTCCAAGAATTGATAAAAATATTATATTTTAAAAGAAAAAACATATACAATGATATTCATAACCATGAGCATTAAGACATGTGTTGCATGAGTAAAACAGCTCATTGTGAGAAAAGGGCACCCACATTCATAAAAGAAACCTTCCGCCGGGCAGTGGTGGTGCACACCTTTAATCTTAGCACTTGGGAGGCAGAGACAGACAAATTTCTGAGTTCGAGGCCAGCCTGGTCTACAGAGTGAATTCCAGAAGAGCCAGGCTTACACAGAAAACCCTGTCTTGAAAAAAACAAAACAAAACAAACAAACAAACAAAAAAGGAACCTTACTAAAGCTTAAAGCACACAATACACCTCACACAATAACAGTGAGAGACTTCAACACCCCACTCTCAGCAATGAACAGATCCCAGAAACAGAAACTAAACAGAGATACAGTGAAACTAACAGAAGCTATAAACTAAATGGATTTAACAGATATCTGTAAAACATTTCATCTTAAAAAATGTATATATACATACATTTTTCTCAGCTCCACATGGTACCTTCTCCAAAATAGACCATATAATTGGTCAGAAAACAAGCCTCAACAGATACAAGAAAATTGTATAATCCCATGCATTCTATAAGATCAACATGGACTTAGGCTGGTCTTAAATCATGACAGAAACAATGGAAAACCCACATTCACTTGGAAACAACATTATACTTAGTAATGTGGTCAGGAAAGAAATAAAGAAAGAAATTAAAACACTTTTTAGAATTTAATGAAAAGGAAGACACATCATACCAAAACTTATGAAACACAATGAAAGCAGTACTAAGAGAAAAACTCATAGCCTAAGTCTTTACCAAAAGAAACTGAACAGAGCATACAATAGCAGCTTGACAACACACCTGAAAGTTCTAGAACAAAAAGAAGCAAATGTACCCAAGAGGAGTAGACAGCAGAAAATAATCAAACTCAGGGCTGAAATCAACCAAGTAGAAACATAAAGAATTATATATAGAATCAATAAAACTAGGAGCTGGTTCTTTGAGAAAATCAACAAGATAGACAAACCCTTAGCCAGACTAACCAGAGGGCACAGAGACAGTATCCAAATTAATAAAATCAAAATGAAAAGGGAGACATAACAACAGAAACTGAGGAAATTAACAAAAATCATCAGATCCTACTACAAAAACCTATACTTAACAAAAATGAAATCTGGATGAAATGGACAATTTCCTAGACAGATACCAGACGCCAAAGTTAAATCAGGAGCAGATAAAACATCTAAGTAGTCCTATAACCACTAAAGAAGTAGCAATAGTCATTAAAAGTCTCCTCACCAAAAGAAGCCCAGAACCAGGTGGCTTTAGTCCAGTGTTCTATCAGACCTTCAAGGAAGACCTAATACCAATTCTCTTCAAACTATTCCACAAAATAGAAACAGAAGGAACACTACCCAATTTGTTCTATGATGCCACAGTTACACTCATACTTAAACCACACAAAGACAGAACAAAGAAAAAAAAATTTCAGACCAATCCACAATTACACTCATACTTAAACCACACAAAGACAAAACAAAGAAAAAAATTTCAGACCAATCTCCCTTATTAATATCGATGCAAAAAGATTCAATAAAATTCTGGCAAACTGAATCCAAAAACACATTAAAACAATCATCCATCATGATCAAGTAGGCTTTATCCCAGGAATGCAGGGATGGTTCAATATTCGGAAATCTACCAAATGTAATTTACTATATAAACAAACTCAAAAAAATCATATGATCATCTTACTAGATACTGAGAAAGCATTTGACAAAATTCAACATCTCTTCATGGTATAAGTCTTGGAAATATCAGGAATTCAAGACCCATACCTAAATGTAATAAAAGCAATATACAGCAAACCAGTAGCCAACATCAAAGTAAATGGAGAGAAACTTGAGGCAATCCCACTAAAATCAAGGACTAGTCAAGGCTGCTCACTCTCTCCCTACCTATTCAATATAGTACTGGAATGCCTAGCCAGAGCAATTAGACAAAAAAGGAGGTCAAAGGGATACAAATTGAAAAGAAAGAAGTCAAAATTTCACTATTTGCAGATGATATGACAGTATACATAAGTGACCCTGAAACTTCCACCAGAGAACTCCAAAACCTGATAAACAACTTCAGTAAAGTGGCTGGATATGAAATTAATTCAAACAACTCAAAGATAAACAGGCTGAGAAAGAAATTAGGGAAACAATACCCTTCATAATAGTCACAAATAATATAAAATTCCTTGGTGTGAATCTAACCAAGCAAGTAAAAGATCTGTATGACAAGAACTTCAAGTCACTAAAGAAAGAAATTGAAGCAGATTTCAAAATGGAAAGATCTCCTGTGCTCATGTATTAGAAGGATTAATATACTAACAATGGCTATCTTGCCAAGAGCAATCTACAGATTTAATGCAATCCTCATCAAAATTTCCACTAAATTCTTCACAAAGATAGAGAAATTCTAAAATTCATTTGGGATAACCAAAAGCCCAGGATCGTGAAAACTATTCTCAACAATAAAAGAACTTCTGGGGGAATCACCATCCCTGACTTCAAGCTGTACAACAAAGCAACAGTGATAAAAAACTGCATGGTATTGGTACAGAGACAGGCAGGAGGATCATTAAAATAGAATCAAAGACCTAGAAATAAAACCCCATAATTATGGTAACTTGATCTTTGACAAAAAAGCTAAAACCATCTAGTGGAAAAAAGACAGCATTTTGAACAAATGGTGCTGGTTCAACTGGAAGTCAGCTGTAAAAAAAAACTGTAAAGGAATGCAAATAGACCTCTTCTTACCTCCTTGTACAAAGCTCAAGTCCAAGTGGATAAAGGACCTTCACATAAAACCAGATACACTGAAATTAATAGAAGATAAGGTGGGGAAGACCCTCAAATACCTAGGCACAGAGGAAAAGTTGCTGAACAGAATACCAATGGCTTTTACTCTAAGATCAAGAATTGACAAATGGGACCTCATAAAATTGCAAAGCTTCTGTAAGGCAAAGGATGGTGTCAATAGGACAAAATGGCAACCAACAGATTGGGAAAATATCTTTACCAATCCTACATCTGACAGAGGGCTAATATCCAATATATGCAAAGAACTCAAGAAATTAAACTCCAGGCAACAAAATAACCCTATTAAAAATGGAGTACAGAGCTAAACAAAGAATTCTCAATGGAGGAAATTTGAATGCTCAAGAAGCACCTTAAGAAATGTTCAACATCCTCAGTCATCAGGGAAATGTAAATTAAAACAACCCTGAGATTCCACCTCACACTAGTCAGAAAGACTAAGATCCAAAATTCAGGTGACAGAAAATGCTGGAGAGGATATGTTGGGAGCTGACTTTAGTAGAAAGCAGCTAGATCAACTTTGCAGCCATCTGGAACCATATACCCTGATGAAAGACTTGGTTACCAAAAGCCTATAAATATAAATACAAAGCACACCCTGATAAATATATTGTTTATCCCACATAGCTTGTTTTGCTGTTTAGTGACCTCAGCTGTATGGTGCACGTGGCATGAGTTCATGGGCTCCTGGCAGGGTTTATAAGCTGCGCCTGGGAGGGGATCAGGGGCTTGCCATCTTGACTAACCAACTGCTAAGCATCCTGAGTAAACTGCTGTGAGAAGGAACCGGTTGTTCCGTGTAATATTTTTATTTACCATCCTTTTAATTAAATATTTTATATATTTTGTATTTTTCATCAAATTTTTACTATCTTATTTTTATCACTAGTTTTTTCAACAATATCTTCAATTATATCAAAACTTTTTCCATGCAAATACTCAAGTTTATCAGAAATTTTTCTTAAATACATTCAATTTCATGAGAATTTTTTTCCTTGTCAATTTTCATTTATAAGATTTTTTTTTAATTCAACATTTCATGCTTTTTTATTAGTCATCATTTTAATGAAAAATTTTCCATGTATGTTTTGTATTTTTTAATCAAATTTTCACTATTCTTCTTAGTTTTTATCACTAGTTTTTTCAACTATATCTTCAATTTTACCAAATATCTTTTCCAAGCAAATACTCAATTTTATCAGAAATGTTCATTATATCAGATTCAATTTCATGAAAATTTTTTTCTGTGTCAATATTCAATTAAAATTTTTTTAAATGTTTCAATTTTTAATATATTTTTTGTTTTTGTAATCATTTTATTAAATTTTCCATGTGTGTTTTTTATTATTTCTTTAAATTTACACTATTTATCTTAATGTTTCTCACTAGATTTTTCAACAGTGTATTTAATTTTATCAAACATTTTATCCAATGCAAAAATTCAATTTTTTGAGCAATTTTACTAAAATCACATCCATGCTGTAAGAAGTATTTTCCTTGTTTATCTTCATTTTTTAACGATTTTTTAAAACAAATTTCATATTTTTCATGTAATTCTTTTGTTTTTGTCATCATTTTAATCAATTTTTCTCCAGGTATGTATTGTATTTTTTCATCAAATTTTCATTATTTATATTAATTTTTATAACTAGTTTTTTTATGTCTCCAAGTATATCCAACATTTTTACAAAGAAAATGTTACATTTAATCAATTTTAAGCAAATATTCAATTTACCAGAAAATTTCCAAAAATCACATTTAATTTTATATCTATTTTTTCCTTGTCAATCTTCTATTTTTTAAAATAATTTTAAATAGGTTTTGTATTATTTCATCAAATTATTACTAATTTATCTAAATTTTTATCACAAATTTTCCAATAATGTCTTCAATTTTATAAAACATTTTCTATGCAAATATTGAATTTTGTCAGAAATTTTTTCTTAAATAAAATTGAATTTCATATCAAATTTTTAATTGTAAATTTTGAATTATTTTAGAAATTTTTTTATAAAAATTCAACTTTTTCATACTTTTTTGTATTTGTTATCCTTTTATTCAAATTTTCTATATGTTTTGTATTTTTTCATCAAATTTTCACTATCGTAATTTTTGTCACTATTTTTTTAACCATTGTCTTCATTTTTATCAAACATTTTTCCATGCAAATAATTAATTTTGTCAGAAATTTTCTATAAATCACATTCAATTTCATATCAAAATTTTCAATATCCATCTTTTATTATTTTTGTAATTTTTAATTGATTCAATATTTTCATACATGTTTTTTGTATTTGTCAACTTTTAATTGAATTTTTATGATTTTTTGATCAAATTTTCATGATTTATTTTAAATTTCATCACTAGTATTTTCCAGTTTCTTCAATTATATCAAACAGCTTTCCATGCAAATATTTAATTTTATCAGAAATTTTTCTTAAATCACATTTAATTTTATTTGAAATATTTTCCTTGTCAATCTTTAATTTTTTAATTTTTTTAAATTAATTTCAACTTTCTCAAACATTTCTTTGTATTTGTCATCATTTAATCTATTTTTAAATGTTTTTTGTATATATTCATCAAATTTTCACTATTTATCTTAATTTTTATCACTAGTTTTTTCAACATTGTCTTCAATTTTATCAAAACTTTTTACATGCAAATATTTAATTTTATCAGAATTTTCCTTAATTCACATTCAATTACATATTAAAATTTTTCGCATCAATCTTCAATTTTTTAGACATTATTTTAAAAACAGTTTCAATTTTTTCCTACATTTTCTGTTTGTCATCATTGTACTCAAATTTTCCTTATATGCTTTACTTTATTTCACTAATTTTTCCATATTTATCTTAATTTTTAACAATATTTTTCAACAATGTTTTCAGAATCATCAAATACTTTTTCCATGTACATATTCAATCTTATCAGAAACTTTCTTTAAATCACATTCAATTTTATATAAAATCTTTTCCTGGACAATCTTCAATTTTTTAAAGAATTTAAAAAAAAAAAAACTGGTTTTTTTCATACATTTTTCTTGTATTTGTCATCATTTTAATCAATTTTTTCCATGTATGTTTTATATTTTTTCATCCAATTCCCATTCCTTATCTTAATTTGTATCACTAGTTTTTTTCAACAGTGTCTTCAATTTTGTCAAACATTGTTTCCATGCAAATATTCAATTTTATCAGAAAATTTTCTTAAATCACATTCAATTTCATATCAAATTCTTTCCTTGTCAAACTTCAATTTTTTAAAGGACACTGGAACTAATCCAGGCCCAGAGATTGATCTAGGACCTGCCTGCCTGACCCCACTCCATGGGAGTCCCCTAAAGCTGACCACCTGTTCTATTCTTGGGGATGTGGACTCCTCTGTCCCTGAGCACACTCTCTCAGGTTGGCAGAACAAGGCACCCAGCCAAGAATGTCCTCCCAGTATGATCCTCAGCTGGTAGGGAACCTTGGTGGTGAAGTCAGAGAGCTCAGGGAACAGAAGTTGAACAGAGGCCACACAGGATGGGGTTGGGGAACCAACCTTCTTTATGGGTCACTAGTCCCAACACTGGCTTTTCACCTAGCAGCAGGAGACTTTGCACTAGACCCAGGGCAATGGGTGGGCTGCTCTGTGTGTCCCTGGGGCCTTCATTACCCTTGCCTGAGCACAGAGTACAGTGGGAGATGAAAAGAAGGGCCCTCTCAAAGACCTTCGCCTACTAACCCAGGCACACAAGTTGGTATCTCAGATATCCCTCAATATGAGTTCTGGTGGATGCTGCCCCACAATGTCATTCACTATTTTTTCCACCTCAGAGGCTCAGAGGTGTTGGCCACCCACATTCATTATCTTGCCTGCAGGCCACCTAGCACCCTGAGCTGAGGACAAGGACATATCAAAAGAAGGAATGAATATTCTATCCCAACATGCCCCCTTGACAATCAGGCCCTGGTCTCAGGCCCCCAATTCTAAACTCCTACTAAGTAAGCATCCCCAGGAAACTGACCAGGAAACTAGGCAACCATTATGAGCTAATTCCAGCTCCCTCACAATCTCTCTCCTCTCTCTAATCCTCCACCCATGTCCACCACACCCTAGCCCTTTACCAAACACCATGCAATGTGGGGAGACAGAAGGCGGCTATCATCCTTGCAGCCATCTTTAGCCATATACCCTGACAAGAGACTTGTTTACAATAGACTACAACAGGTGAGCACACTCTGATAACATCTTGTTTTAGATAAGCAGGATCTTCCCTTGGGTGTATGAAACTTAAAGGTGTGATTAAGGGTATGACTTAAATGTGTGACTTAAAGGTGTGACTAGGAAGTGAGACATAAAAGGTGAGAGGCAAACAGAAGAGGGCACTTAGAAATTAGTACTTGAGACTTGGAGCTGGAATAACTTAGAACTAGGAATTAGAAAATAGTACTTGGATGAGACTCGGGACTAGAACTTGGAACTTGGAACTTGGAGGCATTAGGAACTAGGAACTAGGGACTAGGAACTCAAGACTTGGGACTTGGACTAGTAAGAGAGACTGAAGAATAAACAGGATTGAATCACACTCTGTCTGGTCTCCATTCCTCACGTCCATCCTCTCTCTCTCTCATGCTAAACCATGACCTGTGGACCGGATATTATATATTATATTATTATAGTATATTACTATATACTATATAATATATAATATATATTATATTATATTATATATTAATTACATATTTTATAAATTATATATTATATATAAATATTATATGATATTATATAATTATATACCATATAATATAATATTAAATATTATATATCATATATTTATTATATATTATATTATCCATTATATATTATATATTTATTATATATTATATATTACATATTATACATTACATATTACACATTATATATTATTTATTACATGTCATATGTTATATGTTATATAGTATATATTATATATTACATATTACATATTATGTATTACATATTACACATTACACATTACATATTATATATTGTATATTGTATATTATATATTATATCTTATATCTTATATCTTATATCTTATATCTTATATCATATATCATATATCATATATCATATATCATATATCATATATCATATTATATATTTATTATATAGTATATAGTATATAGTATATAGTATATAGTATATAGTATATAGTATATAGTATATAGTATATAGTATATAGTATAGTATATAGTATATAGTATATAGTATATAATTATTATACATTATAAATTTCATATTAATCATATATTATATATTAATTATATATTCTATTTTATATTATAAATTGTATATTAATTATATATTAATTATATATTAATTATATATTAAATATTATATATTATATTATATAAATATATATAATATAATATAATATATATAATATATATAAAGCTTTAGGTTTTCTTTTTTTATAGAAATATCTACATATTTTTTAATTGCCAGTGAACAATCATAAAAAAATACTTTATAAATAATTAACTTACTTTACTTCTTTTTTCTTTTTTTTTTATTAGATATTTTATTTACACTTCAGATGGCATGCCCTTTCCCCATTCCCCATCCCCACCCCCCTTAGGAAACCCCTATCCCATGCCCCCTTTTCCTTTTTGCATTTATACATTTTTTTAAAATAATGTTAATCATAGGCTTTATAAGTTTGGAATTGTTCAATCAGAGGTGTAACCCACTGACCAACCTAGATATAACAACTATCTTTGACTGGTGGAGATACTTGAACCTCTGCCTCCCTGTCTCCCCCCTCTTTCTCTCTTTCTTCACCTAGCTTCTCCTCTCTTTCTTCTTCTCCTCTTCTTACTCCTTTTCTTCCTCTCAGTACTCCTCCTACCTTATCTCCTCCTACACATCACCCTTCCTGTTAAAATGAAACTTTTCTCTCAAAATACAATTAGAACATAATTATGCCAATTTGTACCAGTGAGGTACAGGATAGTCCTAATACCCAGTCCATCCTTTTGTTGACTAACCAGCTCCTCTGTCATCTATTCTAACTAAAACATGTAGTTCTGAACCTGGCTTTAGGATGAATGTCAGCTGACGACCATCCACTCAAGTCTTTTCTCTTAAGGTCAATAGCTATATGTTTTCAACCCCATCAGAAATCCAGAATGACTGAGTTAACTATGATTGTGGGAAGCACAAATCATAGTTTCTAAAACTTAGCCAATTTATAGAGACCTCTGAACACTTGAACACTCAGTCTACTTCAAAACGTTGGAGCATCTGTTCTTCTGCCTTCTGGCCCAGGATCATCTAACAGACCTTAGTGCTGCAGAATTATTAAGGGCTTATTACTCTGTCTAGGCAGATATAATCAGTCGACTATTCTGCAAGTGTGTCCTTTTCTGGACAGTAATTTGTCTGTAGAAGGAAAGTGGCAATTCTTGCCTAGTGGCTGTCTCACCACAACTGGAGTAACTCCAGGGATGCTCAATTTCTTCTTAGAATTCAATATAGGAAGCTGTCCAGAGCAGACAGGTCTCTAATGAAAATGAACATTAATACTGCAATGTTTGTCGTGTCAATTCTAAGGATTTCTGATGTTTTGAAAACCAACTATCCATGTAAGGTAATCTGGACTGTTGCCTGTTAACTCCACTCAGCGATTTCTAAATAAAACATAGAGAACACCCTTATAATAAACTCCAAGCCATGAATTTGCTATAGTCCCTTAACTCACAGGCTGACCATCTCAAATCAGTTAAAAAAGTTAAAGAAGGACTGGGTCTAAGCTTTGTATTCCTAAATGTGTTATACTGGTACAATGCCTATGGGAGTAACAATATTCATTTAACTTCTTAAAGCTGATTATGGGTGTTGAGATATTAGAAGAGGGGTGGGGGGAGAGTAAATTGATAAGCCTCTGACGCTGAGTCTTCACTGCATTCAGATGGAATTCCAGGACATCACAGGTTTCAGCAGGTCTACTCAGTTTGCTTGATGAGTAGATACACCAAGACTGTGTAATCTGCAATATACAATTCTCAGAACAAGTTTTAGTATCAAGGTAATTTTTCTCCTAGAGGGCTGACATTTTTTTTTTAAAGATGATGGTTCTAACAACTGTTTTCTTCTTTTTAAATTGGTTATAATATTTACATTTCAAATTTTATCCCCTTATCACATTCCCCACCACCACCCAAGAACCCCTTATCCCATCCACCTCCTTGTGCTTCTATGAGGGTGTGATTTCCAGTTTCTATGATGCTGTATCCATTAACATAAACTGCCTCCTAAATTTCCAAATCCTTCCATTTGTGTTATTAAATCTTCTATTTTTCATTTTTTTTCTTTCTTTTTTCTCTATTTAGTTCTTTTTTTCCTTATTTTTTCTTCTTCTTTTTTAAATTGGGTATTATATTTACATTTCAGATTTTATCCCCTTACTCCACTTCCTCCCACCACCCAGAAACCTCCTTTACCATCCCCCCTCCTCATGTGTCTATGATGTTGTGCCAGCACCAACCCCTGCCCCCACTACCCCCTCCCCACCCCCACAATCTCCCCCTACACCGTGTTCATTTTTCATGGAACTAAGAATCTCCTCTCCCACCTATGCCCAACAAGGCTATTCACTCCTACATATACTGCTGCATATAATAATATTTATTATCATATATAAATGTAAATTATAATTATTATATCAAAATATTATAATTAATGTTGTATTATTATATTAGTTTATTATTATTTTTTGTAGTAATCATTTATTGTTACTACTATTACCATATTATATTATTATAGCACTATCATAAATATCAGTTTATTATTATAATTACAATATTTTAATTATTTTATTTTTAAAAATTATTAATAAAATATTATATTGTTATTGTATTATCAGTATTAATCTTATTTTATTAATATGACTACTACTTCATTATTAGTTTATTATTACTATATTATCATTAATATTTATTAGCATATTTATATTTTATTAGCTATATTAATATTTTATGATCATCAAATTATAATTTCTTTATTATCATTATTATTGTATGATTATTATCTTATTGTAGTATTTTAACTCTATTGTTATTTTACTATTATTATTATATTACTATTATCATTATCATTAGTATTATTATTTTATTATGCAATCATAATATTATTATTACTTAATTGATTATTATTCATATTTTTGTAGTGTTAATATTTTATTATTGTTATACTATTATTTCATATTATGTCACTATTATTGGTATTAATTGATGATTACTATTAATACCTTATGTAATTTTTATTATATTATTATATTACTATTAATTGTTTTACAATTATTAGTTTATTAGTAGTAATAACATTATTATTATTTCTTTATTATATCATTATATTAATATGAATATTTATGAGTGTTATTATTTATATTTTTATAATGAATATTATTATTATATTATATTATTTGTTCATTATTATTTTTATTACTATTATTGTTTTATGATTATTATTAGCATATTATATTATTATAATATTATTCTATAATTGTTTTTATATTATTATTATTTTATTATTACTATTAACAGTTTTAGTATATATACATTATTTAATTATTATATCATCATTATATTATTAAGTTCTCTTACTATTATTGTTAAACATTTATTATTAGTATGTCAAATATTTTATAATTGTGTTATTATTATTACATTATTATCAATATTATTGCTATGATTTTATCATTATTATATTATTATTGTTAGGTTTTTACTTCACTATTATTATTATTATAACTCTTTTTATTATTATCAACATTAATCTGTATTGTTATTAGTATCTGTATTATTATCATTCCTATCATTGTTAGCCTCCAATTATTTGAATTGAACATAGTACAGCACCAATCACAGTGATTACATTAGAATATTATGTACACATAAACAAAGCATGACTTCTGTAATGATTACTGTAGAATATCACGTACACGTGAACTTGCCAAGGCTTCTATCAAGATTACATTAGAATATCATGCACATGTGAACACACTACGGTTTTCATCACGGTGACTACATTTGAATATCACCTACATGTGAACATGCTATGACTTTCATCATGATTCCATTAGAATATCACTGACACGTGAACACATCACAGCTTCCATCATGGTCATTACATTAAAATATCACATACATGTGAACACACCATGGCTCTCTTCACAGTGATTACATTAGAATATCCCTTATGTAAATTATGTGAAATTGTATAAATTTTATAAAACATGTAAATTATATAAATTATATGAATTATATAAATTATATAACTTATATAAAGGGATAAATTATATTAATTATATAAATATGTAAGTTATTTAAATTATGTAAGTTATATAAATTATATGATATATATAAATTATATGAATCTTATAAATTTAAAAACTATATAAATTATTTAAATTATATGAAAATATATAAATTATATAAAACTACATACAATCATAGAAATTATATAAATGTTTGTGTCTTATGGAAGTTAAATTGCACCTTGAGGTACACAAACAACTATTTGCTATCTTTTCTCAGTAATTTTTTTATTTTGGTTTTTTGAGACAGAGTTTCTCTGTGTAGTCCTAGCTTTCCTGAACACACTCTGTAGACCAGGCTGGCCTCGATCTCAGAAATCCGCCTGCCCTCTGCCTCCCAAGTGTTGGGATTAAAGGCGAGCACCACCATTGTCCAGCAGTCAATTTTTAAAAAAGAATTATTGGCTATTTTATTTATTTATATTTATTTACATCCTGCTAGCATAGGAGACTCATGTATAATATTTTTTTATTAATGTTTTATTTTTTATTGGATGTTTTTATTATTTGATATTTTTATGGGATATTTTAATCAGATATTTTTAATTGGATGCTTTAATTAGATAGCTTTTATTTATATTTTACTTATTTACAGTTCAGATGTCATTCCCCCTCCTATCCATCCTTTACTTTTTTTCTTTTATATCATTTAATTATATTCTTAGTCAATTTTTTATCCTACATTCTGCCAGACCTTCTACTAAAAACTGAGTGTGAGACACGGAAAAATTTTTAAAAATTAATACTGTTCACGTTAAAATGAGACCAATAAATTTTATAATTTTATAATGAAATATTTAGATATAAATATATAAGTATAAATATATAAATGTAATGTGAATGTGAATCTAAATGTGAATGTAAATATAATGTAATGTAAATATAAAGAAAAATAATATGAATATAAAATAATTGTAAATGTAAATATTAATATAAGTGCAGACAGATAGTGGTGGTGCATGCCTTTAATCCCAGCACTTGGGAGGCAGAGGCAGATGGATTTCTGAGTTCAAGGCCAGCATGGTCTACAGAGTGAGTTTCAGGATAGCCAGGACTACACAGAGAAACCTTGTCTCGAAAAAAATAAAAACAAAAGTACATATATGTATATATATGCAAATTCAAATGTCAATAAAAGTAATATGAATATGAATGTGATTATAAATGTAAATATTAATATAAATAAAAATATAAATGTAAATATGAATATAAATATAAAAATTAGTATAAATATAAATATAAATATATATCCTGAACACAAAGTTACCTAAAATTAACAAAATTTCCAGCAGAAAACCCTTTACATAGTTTAGACATGGGAATGTTAATTGATATATAACTAATTTG
>NC_047679.1:120452-179000 GCF_011762505.2 Arvicanthis niloticus
CCACAGAGGAACAAATGAACTCAGAGCTTCAGACAACATATCCTGAGATATTCTAGAGGAGACACTGCACCCAGAACAGCAGACACCTAGCTGGACTACTACCTTGGAGGCACCATATCCTGAGGCATCCTAGAGGTACCACTATAATCAGTACAGCTGGAAAAGATCACAGAGACATCTGGACCCTAGGAGATCAGACACAAACTAGATAACTAGAAAGACAGGCTTCAGTCAGAGACAGCAAGTACAGGCAGCACTAGAGTTAACCAGATGTCAAAAGGCAAGAGCAAGAACATAAGCAACAGAAACCAAAGTTACATGGCATCATCAGAACCCAGCTCCCCCATCAGAGCAAGCCCTGAACACCCCATCACACCAGAAAAGCAGGAATCAGAATTAAAATCACTTCTCATGATGATGATAGAAGGCTTTAAAAAAGACATAAATAACGCTCTCAAAGAACTTAAGGAGAGCACTGGTAGACAGATAGAAACCCTTAAAGAGGAAACACAAAAATCCCTTAAGGAATTGCAAGAAAATGCAACCAAACGGGAAAAGGAATTAAACAGAACCATGCAGGATCTAAAAATGGAAGTAGAAACAATAAAGAAATCACAAAGGGACAATACCCTGGAGATAGAAAACCTAAAGAAAAGATCAGGAGTCATAGACACAAGTATCACCAACAGAATACAAGAGATGGAAGAGAGAATCTCATGTGCAGAAGATACCATGGAAAACATTGACACAACTGTCAAAGAAAATGCAAAATACAAAAGCTACTAACCCAAAATATACAAGAAATCCAAGACACAATAAGAAGGCCAAACCTAAGGATAATAGGTATAGATGAAGGGGAAGACTCCCAACTAAAAGGACCAGTAAATATCCTCAACAAAATTATAGAGGAAAACTTCCCTAACCTAAAGAAAGAGATGTCCATAAATATACAAGAAGCTTACAGAACTCCAAATAGTTTAGACCAGAAAAGAAATACTTCCCGCCATATAATAATCAAAACATCAAATGTACAAAACAAAGAAAAAATACTAAAAGCAGTAAGGGAAAAAGGCAAAGTAACGTATAAAGGCAGACCTATAAGAATTACAACAGACTTCTCACCAGAGACCATAAAAGCCAGAAGATCCTGGACCGATATCATACAGACCCTAAGAGAACACAAATGCCAGCCCAGACTACTATACCCAGCAAAACTGTCAATCATTATTGATGGAGAAACCAAAATATTCCATGACAAATCCAAATTTACACAGTATCTCAACACAAATCCAGCACTTCAAAGAATAATTGGTGGAAAACTCCAACACAAGGAGGGAAACTATAACCTAGAAAAAGCAAGAAAGTAATCTTCCAAAAACTCCAAAAGAAGATAGTTACACAAACATATCTCCACGGATGTTAGCCCAAAAGCTTGGATTAGTGAAGACTCAACCCACAGACCACATGAAGCTCATGAAGAAGGAAGACCAAGAGGGGATGCCTCAGTTCTACTTAGAACGAGAAACAAAAATGCTCAAGGGAGCAAATAGGGAAACAAAACTTGGACACATAGGGAGGGACCCAAGACTCCAGAGGTATATGTAGGGGAGGATGGCCTTGTCGGACATAGGTGGGAGAGGAGTTTCTTGGTCCCATAAAAAAAAAATGAACACACAGTGGGGGGGGAATGATGTGAGGGTGGGGAGAGGATAGTGACGGGGGGGGTAGGTGCAGTCACTGCCTCATAGAAGCATGAGGAGGGGGATGGGATAGGAGGTTTCTGGGTGGTGGGAGGAAGTAGGCTAAGAGGATAAAATCTGAAATGTAAATACTACAACCAATTTTAACAAGCGGGGAAAAAAAGTCTTCAGAACCAACATCTTTAAAAAAAAATGTCAGCCCCCTGGGGGTGGGAATTTTTTTTTTCTTGATACTAAAACTTGTTCTGAGAATTGTATATTGCAGAATACACAGCCTTGGTGTATCTACTCATCAAGCATACTGAGCAGACCTGCCCAAACCTCTGATGTCCTGGAATTCCATCTGGATTCAGTGAAGACACAGCATTAGAGGCTTATCAACTTACTCTTCCCCCCAACCCCTCTTCTAAAATCTCAACGCCCTTAATCAGCATGAAGAAGTTAAAGAAGAGTCAGCGCCCCTATTCCCTGAGCTTGGGGACTAATGTGGTTAATAATGGTCTGTCTTTCTAGGGACAAGTAGTGGTTTTGTTGGAACAGGGGGGATTAGCTAGGACTTAATGCATAGCCATAACCTATTGGTAGAAATCTGTATAATTATTATCAAGATGAAGTTATAATTTCTTAAATGGTACAAAATTTAATTTGATCTCAAATTTAATGTTTTCATTGGTACAAGCCTCTTATTAATATAAAAATGAGATGAATATTGATACGCTCATGGGCATTGTGCCTGTATAACACATTTAGGAATACAATGCCTAGACCCAACCCTTTTTTAACCTTTTTAACTGATTTGGGACGCTTAACCTATGAGTTAAGGGACTATAGCAAATTCATATTTTTGAGTTTATTGTTAGGGTGTTTCCCATATTTTATTTAGAAATAGCTGAGAGGAATGAACAGACAACAGTCCAGGTTACCTTACATGGATAGTTGGTTTTCAAAACATCAGAAGTCCATAGAACTGACGCTACAAATATTTATATATTAATGTTCATATTGATTAGAGACCTGTCTGCTCCTGACAGCTTCCTGTCTTGGATTCTAAGAAGAAATTGAGCATCCTTGGAGTTACTCCAGTTGTATGGTAACAGCCACTAGGCAAGAATTGCCTCTCTCCATCTACAGACAAATTACTGTCCAGAAAAGGACACACATGCAGAATAGTCGACTGATTATATCTGCCTAGACAGAGTAATCAGCCCTTAATAATCCTGCATCACTAAGGTCTGTCAGATGATTCTGGGCCAGAAGGCTGAAATTTGATGCTCCAACGTTCGGTAGTATAGGGCTTTTCAGGTGTTCACAGGTCTCTATAAATTGGCTAAGTTTTAGAAGCTATGCTTTGTGCTTCCCACAATTATAGTTAACTCAGTCATTCTGGATTTCTGATGGGGTTGAAAACTTACAGCTATTTACCATAAGAGAAAAGATTTGAGTGGATGGTCATCAGCTGACATTCATCCTAAAGCCAGGTTCAGAACTAAATATTTTAGTTAGGATAAATGACAGAGGTGCTGGTTAGTCAACAAAGGATGGATGGGGTATTAGGACTATCTTGTACCTCACTGGTACAAATTGGCATAATTATGCTCTAATTGTATTTTGAGAGAAAAGTTTCATTTTAACAGGAAGGGTGATGTGTAGGAGGAATTAAGGTAGGAGGAGTACTGAGAGGAAGAAAAGGAGTAAGAAGAGGAGAAGGAGGAGAGGAGAAGCTAGGTGATGAAAGAGAGAAAGAGGGGGGAGACAGGGAGGCAGATATTCATGTATTTCCACCAGTCAAAGATAGTTGTTATATCTAGGTCGGTCAGTGGGTTACACCTCTGAATGAACAATTCCAAACTTATAAAGCCTTTGATTAACATTATTTTTTTAAAAATGTATAAATGCAAAAAGGAAAAGGGGGCATGGGATAGGGGTTTTCTAAGGGGGGGGAATGGGGAAAGGGGATGGCATCTGAAGTGTAAATAAAATATCTAATAAAAAAAAAGAAGTAAAGTTGGTAAAAAAAATCTTTCTAGCAACTAAAAAAAAATTTTAGAAAAAAATAGGAACTGAAAATAAGTAATGGCAATGAAGAAATTCAATATATTCTTTTTTATTATTGGATAATACAATATATACAATATATTATAATAATATATTAATATAAAATAACAATATATAACATAATAAAATAAGGTATGATATATTTAATATATTCTTTTCTTTATTGGATTTTTAATTTATATTATATTTAAATTTATATTTCAGAAAAAATTAGAATCTGAAAATGGATAATTGCCATGAAAAAACTTTAATATGCTCTTTTTTCTTATTGGATAATATAATTTATATAATATGTGAAAATACTATGTTACTTTTAATATATAGTATGCTAATATATAATAAAAATATATTTTAATATAATATAATAAAATAGTATAAATGTAATATATCCATACTTATTATTGGATATTTTGTTAACATTTTATTTACATGTTTCTTCAGAAATTTTAAGATCTTAAAATGTATCATTGCCACGAACAAATTTATTTTATTCTTTTTATTATTGGATAATATATGATAATATATTACTATTATTACATAATAGAGTAATATAATATGTTATATAATATAGTATGGTACAATATGAAAAATTTAATAGATCATTATTTTTATTGGATATTTCAGTGACATTTCACTTACATTTACATATTAGAAAAAAATCACCTTCTTAAAATGGATCATTGCCATGAACGAATTTAATATATCCTTTATTAATTGGATAATATATAATTTACAATAGAGTATAATGATATATTAATGTTATCATATAATATATTAATTTATAATAATAATATATAATATAATATGATATCATATATTTAATATATTCTAATCTATTATTGGATATTTTATTTTATTTCATAAAAAATTTCGATCTGAAAATGTATAATGGGCATGAAAACATTTTGTACATTTTTTTAATTAGATTATTGTGTCTGAGAGACCTGCTTTCCAAGTGAGAGAAAGACTGGAAGTGAATTCAAGATGGAGAGGAGCTGAGAAAAATCTGGAAAGAGTATGATATAATATATAATATATAAAACTATAATCTGTAAGTATTATATGAGTAAGAAATCTATTATCAATTAATGTGAGTGAAACCTGTAATTAATATATATCTTATATACTAATTATTAGTATAAGATATATGATATATATTTATAATATAATATACATGTATATTTATAATATACATAATATAATTTATATATTTATAATATATATCATATATATTATATTATATTATATATGTTTATAATATATGTATATGTACATATTTAATGTATTTATATAAATTCATATGTATATTTTATATATAAATTATATAAAATATATATTTATGTATATACTTACTATATATGATATATATTTATATGTATAAAATATAAATACACATTTATTGATTGATATATAAATAAATGTGAAATATTATTTGAGTTATGAAGCTATTATACATATTGAATTATTTCTGTAGGTTGGGGCTAATCACCTAAGCCAATTTGATAAGCATAATTTTTTTGTATATATATATATATATATATATATATGTGTGTGTGTGTGTGTAAAATATTATTTCTTCAGAGTATAATATATAATGAATATAATATATAATACATAATTTATAGAACTAATATCAGTATATATTATATGAGGAAAGAATCTATTATCAATAAATGTAAGTGAAAACTATAGAGTACATATTATACATATCAATTATATTAATAATTTATATTTACAATATATATTTATATTTAATATATGTATATATATTTGATATATTATTTATTAATATATAATATACATATTTATACATAGAATTTATAATATGTATATATGTATTGATATATATATATCAATAAATGTGAAATTTTATATGAGTAAAAAAATCTATTATCAATTAATATTCGTTGTTTTTTGTAGGTTGGGGCCATTCGCCTAAGCCAATTTGATGTCATCCAAGAGGTGACATCATCACAGGAAAAGGTATCAATGACAAGGGACCTGGGGAGAAAGATCTCTGATGTCATACAGGAAGTGATGTCCCAACAGGAAACAGGAAATAAGTCTTAGAGGAAACAGGAAGTGTCGTCATCACAGAAAACACGAAATGATGTTTCTGAGAGGAACTGGCATTGATGAGGTGGATTGGTGAGAGAGATCAGCCACAATGATGAATTGATTATTATCAATTTTCATGCTGATCAATCAAAACAATAGTGCATGGAGTTTGGATATATTTCTCTACAATGATGTATTGATTATTCTCAATATTCATGCAGATCAATCGAAACAAGGCTGGGTGGAGTTTGGATATATTTCTCTGCAATAATGTATTGATTTTTATTGATATTTATGCTGATCAATCGAAACATGGCTGGATGGAGTTCAGATATATTTCTCTAAAATTAATAAAAATTGATTATGGTTGATTGAGAAAGAGTTTCTCTGGGTTTGCTTTATAATGACATATTGATTAGGATTGATTGAGAAAGAATTTCTCTGGGTTTGCTTTATAATGACATATTGATTATGATTGATTGATTGAGACAGAGTTTCTCAGGATTTACTTTATAATTACTAATTGATTATGATTGATTGAAGCAGAGTTTCTCTGGGTTTCCTTTATAATGATGTATTGATTATTATTTATTGTGACAGTTTCTCTGGGTTTGCTTTATAATGATCTATTGATTCTATTCACTGAGACAGAGTTACTCTGGGTTGGCTTTATAATAACGTATTGGTTATGATTGACTGAGACAGAGGTTCTCTGAGTTGGATTTATAATGATGTATTGATTACTACTGATTAAGGCACTTTCTCTAGGATTTTTTAAATGATGTATTAATTATGATTGATTGAGACAGAGTTTTTTGGGGTTTGCTTCATAATGACCTACTGATCATGATTGATTCATTGAGACTGAGTTTCTTTGGGTTTGCTTTATAATGACGTATTAAATATGATTGACTGAGACATTATTTCTGGGTTTGTTTTATAAATATGTATTGATTATGATTGATTGAGATACAGTTTCTCTGTGTTTTCCGTATAATAATGTATTATGTTTATGGATGACTTACAAGGATGATAAATCTATTAGATCATTAAAATTATTCTATAAAGCAACCATTCAAGGCATAGCAAGCCTTGCTTTGCTGTTGAAACATATAATCTGATTAAACAAGCATGTTTTGATCAAAATATAACAGCAGAAGTTCATTATAGTTATAATGAACTTAAGAACAACTAAAAACCTAAAGCTACATTATATGCTATACTTACATATATATGATATTTATAATCTAGAATATATATACATTCTAGGTTATATAGCATTTATATTATATTGTTTTATATATGATATAAAATATGTTTTATATTATATAATATATATAATTATTTATATTATACATTATATACAATATGTATTTAATATACATTTTATATATTATATATATAATATATGTAATGTATATTATAGATGCTGTATAATAGATTATATGCATCATAGATACAATTCGGTAGTATATAGTATGTAGCATGTAGCATGTAGTATGTAGTATCATATATAGTCTTTATATTATATACTATATATATTATATGTGGCATATTTTATATATTATATATCATATATAGTATATAGTATATATTTTATATAATATATTATATATATAATCTATAATGTATAAAACTACATAAATGAAATCAAAATACAAGCCTCCAAGCCAATGGCAGAAACCACAGCATGTACATGACTCAAGATGTTTGTGTTGTTCATCAGTGTCTGCTTTTTAATTAGAACAACTTTCCTTTTGTTCTCAAGTAAACAGGATTGCATTTGTAATACATGTCATTATAATGGCATAAAACTAAAATG
This sequence comes from Arvicanthis niloticus, assembly GCF_011762505.2. Lineage (NCBI taxonomy): Eukaryota > Metazoa > Chordata > Mammalia > Rodentia > Muridae > Arvicanthis > Arvicanthis niloticus. Next base: position 128,088 of record NC_047679.1, read on the forward strand.
GAAGAGAGGGTATGGGAGAGGAGGTTTTCTGGGAAAACCAAGAAAAGAGGATGACATGTGAAATGTAAGTAAATAAAACACACAATAAAAATAAATTAAATAAAAATTTAAAAAATAAAAGATACAAAATAAAATATCCAATAGAAATTTAATTAAATTAAATAATTTAAAGTGGTAAAAAGAGAAATAGCATTGTAGCATGATAACTGATATAATTAAATTAAATTTAAAGATGTTAAAGAAAAGAAATAGCACTGTAATGTGAGAATTGATAAAATTAAATTGAATCAAATTAAAAATATTTAAAATGAAACCGCATTGTATTGTGAGAACTGATATAACAAAATTATATAAAATTAAATAATATTACAAACAAAAGAAATATCATCGTAGCATAAGAACTGATATAATAAAATTTAATTTAATTTAAAAATATTTTTAAAAAATAGCACTGTAGCATGGTAACTGGCATGACCATTGCCCCTGGAATCCTGTGGGGCATCTGAAAGAGTTTTTGTTTGCTTTTTTTATATGTTTTACTTTTCTTTTTATTTCTTTTATTTGTTTTTATTTTATTTTATATATTGATTTGCTTTTTTTGTTTTTCCTTTTTTAATTTGTTTTTATCTTATTTTGCTCTTATTTTTTCTGTTTTTTCTTTATTTTTTATATTTTTGTTTTTATTTTATTTCATTTTATTTGTATTTATTTGTTTGTATTTATTTTTTATTTTTTCCTAATCTGTTATTTGTTTTTATTTCATTTTATTTGTTTTTATTGGTTTTTTAAATTTTGTTTATGATTATTTACTTATTTTTATATTGGTTTTGTTACCTCTAATGAAACCAATGACAGCCTCACATTTGTCCACATATTCTTTGAGACCACAAAACATGTGGAAGGATCTCCATTATATTTTTCCCCACGAAAATTCCAGACAATGTGTTGGAGCTGAGTTATTCACATGTCAGTCATCATGGCAACATAAATATCTATTTATGACCATAAATTAAAAAAATAACAGTTTAACAGTATCCATGCTTAAGCATTGGGAATAATATTTCTGAAATATTTTATTGTTAAATTTTTAAAGTATCATGGAAAAGTTTAACAAAGTAATTTAATATTCCCAAGTTATTTTCCTGTGAAAACTTTTTTTAAAAATCACAGAAAGACTTTTTTAAAAATTAATTTAAAACCATGGAAAAATAAAAATAAATTTAATACTTCTGAAGTATTTTCCTGTGAATTTTTTTTTAAATCACAAAAAACTCTTAAAAGTCATGGAAAATAAAAAATAATAATCCTGAATTACTTTCTTGTGGAATTTTATTAAAAAATAATGGAGAATAAAAAAAATGATTTAATTTAATTTAATTTAAGTTTGGAAAAATTCTTTGTGTGTGAAATCAAATACTAAAGTGTGTATTCGGGAAAAAGGGTAACAATCATGCTTTTAAGTCACGGTAAAAGAGCATGTGTGATGCACACACAGTGTGGTTGAGACAATTACATGGGAAAAGAGCATGTGTGACACACACAGTGTGGGTGTGACAATAACACAGGAAGAGACCATGTGTGACACCCCTAGTGTGGGTGTGACAATAACACAGGAAGAGAGCATTATGTATTCACATATAGGTGATATTCTAATGCAATCACCATGATGGAAGACATGGTGTGTTCATGTGTACATGATATTGTGATGTAATCATGATGGAAGCCAGGTGTGTTTGTGTGTATGTGCTATTTTAATGTAATCATGATAGAAGCCATGGCGTGTTCTTGTGTAAGTGATATTCTAATGTAATCACTGTGATGGAAGTCATGGTGTGTTCATCTGCACATGATATTCTAATGTAATCATGATGGAAGCCATGGTGTGTTCACTTGTGTGTGATATGCTAATGTAGTCACCTAGATGGAAGCAGTGGTGTGTTCATGTGTACCTGATATTCTAATGTAATAACTGTGATAGAAGCTGTGGTGTGTTCATATGTACATGATAGTCTAATGTAATCACTGTGATGGAAGCCATGGCATGTTCATGTGTACGGGATATTCTAATATGATCATGATGGAAGCCATCATTTGTTCATGTATGTGTGATATTCTAATGTATTCACCATGATAGAAGCCATGGCATGTTCACGTGTATGTGATATTCCAATGTAATCACTGTGATGGGAGCCATTGTGTGTTCATATGTACATGATATTCTAATGTAATCATGATGGCAGCCATGGCATTTTCACATGTATGTGATATTCTAATGTTTTCACCATGATTGAAACTAATGTGGGTTTATGTGTATTTGATATTCTAATGTAATCATGATGGAAGCCATGGTGAGTTCACATGTGAGTGATATTCTAATATATTCACTGTGATGAGAGCTGTGTCATGTTCACATGTATGTGACATTATAAAGTAATCATGATGGAAGCTGTGGTGTGATATGCTAATGTAGTCAATAATATGGAAGCCATGGCATATTCCTGTATAAGTGATATTCTAATGTAATCATGATGAAAGCTGTAGTGTGTTTATGTGTATGTGATATTCTAATGTAATCACCAGGATGGAAGCCATGGTGTCTCCATTATGAATGTGATATTCAAATGTAATCACAGTGTTTGAAGCCATGGTGTGTTCACATATACATATACATAATATTATTAGGTAATCAAGATGGAAGCTGTGGTGTGATCACATGTGTGTGATCACTACTACTGTTGTCAACGAGATGGAAGCCATGGTGTGTTCATGTGTACATGATATTTTAATGTAATCATGATAGAAGTGGTGGCATGCTAACATGTACATGATATTCTAAAGTAATTATGGTGGAAACCATGGCATGTTCATGTACACATGATATTCTAATGTAATCATTGTGATAGAAACCATGGCATGTTCATGTGTACATGATATTTTAATGTAATCATGATGGAAGCTGTTGCTTATTCATGTGTGCATGATATTCTAATGTAACTACTGCAATGGAAGCCATGGCATGGTCACATGTATGTGATATTAAATGTAATCATGATAGAAGTTGTGGCATGTTAATATGTACGTGATATTCTAAAATAAACATGGTGGAAGCCATGGCATCTTCACGTGTACATGGCATTCTAATGTAATCACTGTGATGAATGCCATGGTGTGATAACATCTACATGATATTCTAATGTAATTAAGATGAAAGCTGTTGCATGTTCATGTGTATGTGATATTCTAATGTAATCACCGTGATGGGAGCCATGGTATGTTCACGTGTACATGATAGTTAATTGTAATCACCATGATTAAAGTCTTGACATGTTCACGTGTACATGATATTCTAACATAATCATGATGGAAGTCATAGCATGTTAATGTGTACATTATATTTTAATGTAATCATTATGGAAGCCATGGCATGTTCATGTGTATATGGCATTCTAATATAATCACTGTGATGGAGCCATGGCGCCCTCATGTCATATTCTAAACTCATCATAATTAATGATAATACTACTACTAATAAAGTGATAATAATAGAACAACATAACAATATAATAATAATATATGTTAATTATAATCATAAAACAAGAACAATAATAAAAATGATGAAATAATATAATAAAATATTAATAATACTGATTATAAAAATATAAATAATAATACTAATGAATATTCATATTAAGATAATGATATAATAAAATGATACTAATACTATAAATAATAGTATTAATAACAATATAGTAATAGTAAAACAATAATATAATAATACTACAATAATAATGTAAAATTAATAGTATAAAATGTTAATATTAATTATAAAATAACCCCAATAAAAATGAAATAATTATCAAATAATAATATAAGAAGAAGAAAATATAATACTAATAATAAAAATCTTAAAAATATAAAAATTCAAATAAATATTAATAATAATATAATACTCATATAATAATAAAACAATGATAATGATATTGATAATAATTATAAAATAATATAACAATAGAAAAATAATTTTACAATAACATAATAATAATCATAAAATAATAATAAATTATTTATTTTTTATAAATATTTTAAAAATAAATTTTAAATTTAAAAAATATAAATTTAAATTTAAAAAATTTTTAAAAATTAAAAATACAAATAAATATAAATAATATAAAAGATAATTATAATATGATAACAATAAAATATTAACAATACTGAGAATAAAAATATAAATAATACTAATATATATTAATGATAATACACTAATAATACTAAAGTAATAATTATAAAATAGTAATAATAATAGTAATAATTAGAATGTTTGAACCTTGAGGAAATTTGTCTCTGGAAGGTTTGTACTTAGCCATACATGAGAGCATACAAATGTGCTAGTCTCTATAGTAATAATGTAAAAATACTAATAATATTGTTATAAAATAATAATAATATAATAAAATAATATGAAAACAATATGATAATGTTAATTAAAAATAATAAAATAATAATATCAATAAAATGATACTACTAAAAATAATATATTAAAAGTATTAATAATATAAAAGTGATAATAACAATAATAAATAATACTAATTAACTTAATATGATATTTTAATTAAGTGAAATAATTAGAGTGTGTGTGTTTTTATCAATAGTTACAGGCTGAAAGTAATAATCACAACATTAATGATAATATTAACAATAAAATATAGTTATAAGGTAATAATATGAATGAAAATATAAATAATAATAATACAATAATAAAATAAACATACTATTAATAATATCAATATAATAATTGTAATATTAAAATAACAATAATTAACTTTTTGATGTTTTATTAAAGTAAAAATCTACAGTGGGTACCTGGGTCTGTTTGTGTCAATAATTTGAGGCTGCAAATAATAATCATCATAATAATACTATTATAAAAATATAATAATGATAATATAATAATCTTAATATAATCAAAAAATATATAGAAAGCAAGACAGCATGCTGCCTTCCTCCACAGTCGCTGTTTCTGGGTTCCTGACCTGCTTGCATTCCAGATTTCTTCTTCCTTTAATGGGTGATGGAGACTTGGAAATACAAATTTGATACAGAAAAAGTGAACCCCTGGAGAGTGCTCTAAGCTTCAGCTCTTGTCTGAGGAGACATCGAACCTAGCTGGTCTGCTCCAGTGAAGACACCATAACCTGAAACATCCTAGAGGAGCCACTGCACTCATAGCATTGGGTAAGAACACTCACCTACTACCCTATGCCCCAGAGCTACAACTGGGAGCAGGGGGTGCTCAGGACCCACCAGGCACCCAAACCCCACCCCTGCAGAATACCACTCCCTTCTGCCACTTGCCTGGTCCTTGTGGCTGGGGCAGACACCTAGCTGCTCTGCTCCCATATCGACACCAAATCCTGAGACATCCTAGAGAAGCCACTACACTTACAGCAGTGAATACCATATCCTGAGACATTCTACAGGAGCCACTACATTCAGAGCAGTGGACACCTAGCTGGTCTGCTACTGTGGAGACATCATATCCTGAGACATCCCAGAGGAGCCACTGCACTCAGAGCAGCTGGAGCTCAGAATCGCAGGATCACAGAAACATCTGGACACTGAGGAGTTCAGACACAAGCAAGATAACTGTAAAGACAGGCTCCAACCAGAGACAGTGAGTGCAGGTAGCACTAGAGTTAACTAGATGGTATAAGGAAAGCACAAGAATGTAAGCAACAGAAACCTACATTAATTGGCATCATCAGAAACCAGTTCTCCCACCATAGCAAGCCTTGGACACCCCATCACACCAGAAAAAAAGGGTTCAGAATTAAAATCACTTCTCATGATTGTTGGGCCAAACACGAGGTCTAATCTCCATTCCACCTCCACCTTCAGTCATGTACATAGGTGGAGGGAGCGAACAGGCCCTAGAGAGATTTATATATTAATGAGGTACCTGAAGGCCAGATAATGACAGAGGACTTTAAGAAGGACATAAATAACTCCCTTAAAGAAGTACAGAAAAACACAGAAGCCCTTAAAAGGGAAACACAAAAAACCCTTAAAGAATTGCAAGAAAACACAACAAAGCAGGTGAAGGAATTAAACAAAACCATACAGGATCTTAAAATGGAAGTAGAAACAATAAAGAAATCTCAAAGGGAGACTATCCTGGAGATAGAAAACCTAGGAAAGAGATCAGGAGTCAGAGATGCAAGCATCACCAACATAATACAGAGATAGAAGAGAAAATCTCAGGTGCAGAAGATACCATGGAAAACATTGACACAACTGTCAAAGAAAACACAAAATGCCAAAAGTTCTTAATACAAAACATCCAGGAAATCCAGGACAAAATGAGAAGACAAAAGCTAAGGATAATAGGTCTAGATGAGAGTGAAGATTTCAAACTTAAAGGGCCAATAAATATCTTCAACAAAATTATAGAAGAAAACTTCTCTAACCTAAAGAATGAGACGCCTATAAACATACAAGAAGACTGCAGAGTGCCAAATAGACTAGACCACAAAAGAAATACCTTCCATCACATAAAAATCAAAATACCAAATGCAAAAAAAACAAAGAAAGAATATTAAATGCAGTAAGGGGAAAAGGCCAACTAACATATAAAGGCAGACCCATCAGAATCACACCAGACTTCTCACCAGATAGTATAAAAGCAAGAAGATCCTGAACAGATGTCATACAGATCTTAAGAGAACACAAAAGCCAGCCCAGGCTACTATACCCAGCAAAACTCTCAATTACCATATATGAAGAAATCAAGATATTCCATGACAAAACCAAATTTACACAATATCTTTCCACAAACCCAGCATTACAGAGGATAATAGCAGGAAAGCTCCAATACAAGGAGGGAAAATATACCCTAGAAAGAGCAAGAAAGTAATCCTCTTCCAACAAATCCAAAAGAAGATAGCCACACAAAGATAATTCCACCTCTAATAACAAAAACAACAGGAAGTAACAATCACTGTTCCTTAATATCTCTTAACATCAATGGAATCGATTCCCCAATTAAAAGACATAGGCTAATTGACTGGATACATAAACAGGACCCAGCATTTTGCTGCATACAGGAAACCCACTTTAGTGACAAAGACAGACTTTACCTTAGAGTAAAAGGCTGGAAAACAATTTTTCAAGCAAATGGTCCTAAGAAACAAGCTGAGTAGCCATTCTAAAATCTCAAGCCTTAAGAACAGAAAAAGAGGAACTCATGGCTCCACCTGTATAGGTAGTTGAGGGTAGTCTTGCCAGGCATCAGTGGAAGTAGACGGCCTTGGTGCCTGAAAGTCTGGATTCCCTAGTAGTGGCAAATTTGAGTGCAGGGAGGTGGGAATGGAGGATGGTGGGAACACACCCTCATAGAAACTCTCAGAATTATATGGACTAGACATGACAGAGCCAGGCTGCCAGAAGACTAGATTCTAGAATTTAAACAAAAAATATCTTGATACTAAAATTTGTTTTGAGAATTGTATATTGCAGAATACACAGCCTCAGTGTATCTACTCATCAAGCAAGCTGAGCAGAACTGTTCAAACCTCTGATTGTCCTGGAATTCCAGCTGGATGCAGTGAAGACACAGCTTCAGAGGCTTATCAATTTACTTTTCCCCCCACCCTTCTTCTAATATCTCAATGCCCATAATCAGTTTTAAGAAGTTAATGAACAGTCGGCACCCCTGTTCCCTGGGTTTGGGGACTGAGGTGGTTAATATTGGGCTGTCTTTCTAGGGAAAAGTAGTGGTTTTGTTGGAACAGGGAGGATTACCTAGAATTTATTGCATAGCCATAACCTATTGGTAGAAATATGTATAATTGTTATTAAGATGAAGCTATAATATCTTAAATAGTAGAAAATTTACTTTGATTTCAAATTTAAAGTTTTCATTGGTATGAGCTTCTTATTAATATAAAAGTGAGATTAATATTGTTACTTTCATAGGCACTGAGCCTATATAACACATTTAGGAATACAAGGCTTAGACCCAGTTCTTGTTTAACTTTTCTAACTGATTTGAGGTGGTTAGCCTGTGAGTTAAAGGCCTATAGCAAATTCCTGGCTCTGAGTTTTTTGTTAGGGTGTTTTCTAGATTTTAATTAGGAATAGTGGAATGGAGTTAACAAACAACAGTCCAGATTGCTTTATATAGATAGTTAGTTTTCAAAAACGTCAGAAGTCCACAGAATTGATGTTACAAACATTCTTGTATAAACATTCATTTGACTAGAGACCTGTCTATTCCTGACAGCTTCCCTCCCTCTCTTGGATTCTAAGAAGAAATTGGGCATCTTTGGAGTTATTACAGTTGTGGTGAGACAACCACTAGGCAAAAATTGCCTCTTTTCATCTACAGTCAAAATACTGTCCAGAAAAGTGACACACATTCAGAATAGTTGACTGATTATATCTGCAAAGACAGACTAATTAGCCCTTAATAATTCTGCATTACTAGGTCTGTCAGATGATCCTGGGCCAGAAGGCTGAAGATTGGATGCTCCAATATTTTGAAGCATAGGGACTATCCAGGTGTTCAACAGTCTCTATAAATTGGCTAAGTTTTAGAAGCCATGCTTTGTGCTTCCCATAATTTCAGGTAATTCAGTCATTCTAGATTTCTGATGGGGTTGAATATTTATAGACTCATAGCCAATCCTGGCTATTTACTTTGAAAGGACATATTTGAGAGAACGGTTTTCAGCTGACATTCATTCTGAAGATCCAGGACATAAGCCAAGTTCAGAACTAAGACTTTTAGTTATGAGAGATGACAGAGGTTCTGTTTAGTCAACAAAATGATGGACTGTGTATTAGTTCTATCTTGTACTTTACTGATACAAATTGGTATAGTTATGAAATAATTGTATTTTGAGAGAAAGTTTTTTTATTTTAACAGAAAGGGTGATATATAGGAGGAGCTAAGGTGGGAGGAGTAAGGGAGAAAGAGGAGGAGTAAGAGAGAAAGAGTAGTAAGGGAGGAAGAGGAAAAGGAAGAAGAGGAGCTAGGAAGAGCAGATATGTAGGAGGATGGAGAACCATGCAGGTATAGAGAGCAGTCTCAAGTAACAACTTTTATTTGGTTAGCTAATTGGGAAACAACTCTCTTTGTATAGGCATATTGTTATTGAACATTACCAAACATATAAAGCCTTTGGTTAATCTTTAAGCATTAGAGTCTCATTTTTCTACTGAGCCCACTTGGTTGGCAGGATGGTCTGGACAATGCCCAGCCTTGCAGAGACATTATGGAAGATTGGCAGAGCCATCTCGCACACTGGTGTCTCATGAGTGGCAGGCCTGGTGTTCTGGCTGGCCATTTTTATCTGTGGCATGCATGTGGCCTCTGGCCACACAACATGTTGGCTGAGCTAGGCAGAGACACTGCAGCTTAGATAGTCCACTTGACTGGAGGCCACTTTTTAAATAATGACTTCAACATCTCTCCTTATGTTAGGGAATTTTTCTTCTAAGATTTGGTCATCAATATTTTCTGAGAATTTGATCTAATATTCTCCTTTCTCTAGTCCAAGTATCCTTATGTTTTATCCTTTCACAATGTCCTGGATTTTTGGATATGTTATTTCAGGAAGTTTTAGATTTAACATTTTCTTTGTGTGATATATCCATCCCTTCTATTGTATCTTCAATGCTTGAGATTTGTCTCCCATCTCTGTATTCTGTTTGTGAATCTTGCCTTTGTAGTTTCCTTTTGAAGTCATAAAATTTTGTTTCCATTATTCTCTCAGTTTGTGCTTTCATTATTGTTTCTATTTCCACTTTTATGTATTCAACAATTTTGTTTCCTTCTGCTCTTGGTTTGTTTTTCTTGGCTTTATTTATAAGATTTGTTGGTTTCCTCCACTTTTTTGTTTGTGTTTTTCCTGGCTGTCTTTGAGGTACTTATTGATTTACTCCAATTGTTTGTGTTTTCCTGGATTTTTTAAGTGATTTTGTCATTTCCACTTTAAGGACTTCTATCATCTTCACACAGTTGGTTTCAAAGCCTTTTTCTTGTATTTCAGCTATGTTGGAATATTTACAACCTTCTTTGGCAATTATAAATGGGCTCACACTCATTAACAAGAGTGTGATGAATGTTAGTCCGTATTACATAATCAAGTACCACCATCATGGAATGGAATGTGGCTATAACTTCTGGAAGTGAAAAGGTCCATTTTATGTCAATGTACTTGATATACAATAATTTGTGTCCAGACAATGAAATTTATGGTGGGACCCACCCTAGGCTCCATGAAGTATTCAGCTTACATTTAACCCAATGTTTGATTCATGCCATGGTTGTTTTTTTTCTCCTTAAATTGGACAGGGAGCCAAATGAAGCACTTTTTAAATAAGTTACTTTTGTTGAGATGATGGTTTTAATGATGTCACTTCCAATCACTAACCCTGAAGTCACCATTACAAAATAAAAAAAAAAAAAACACAAACACAAAAAAACCTGATGATGACAGGGTAATAATTTTCTACTTTGCCAGAGTATTATTCATGTCAGGTGAATGAAGACAAACTAGATTGATAAGTATATAATTTGGGAACTTTAGCATAATCCAAGGAATATTGAATTTCCAACTTTGGAGATATGTCCAATGCACTTTCAGTGTTAAGTCAGGTCAGATGTTTGAGACACAGGCCATTGGCTATAGCTGTGTGTGTCATGTTACAGATCACAGAAGCTAACATTGCACATAGCAGCCTGGTCAAAGAGTACTGTATTAATACCACTTTCTCTACCAGGAAACTGCCTATACTTTTTCAAAGTCAACATAGGTATATTTTTTTATTAAGTTTCTTTTTTCCTTTTTTAATTAATTTTTTAAAAATTATTTACATTCAAATGTTGCCCCCTTTTCTGGTTCCTCTTCCCTGAGGTCTTCTCTCCATCTTTCTCCCTGCTGCCACTAAGAGCTTTCTCTCCTGCTCACCCACCTACCAGGACATCACATCTACCAGATTCCCTTTTCCCTGGGGCACAATGTTTTTACAGGGTTAAGTGAATCCTCTCCCATTTTGGCCAGACAAGGTAGTCCTCTGCTGCACTCATGCCTGGAGACATGAACAATCCCCTGTATGCTCCTTGATTTTTGGCTTAAACTCTGGAAATCCTGAAGTGTCCAGGTTAATTGACACTGTTGTTCTTCCTATGGGGTTGCCATCCTCTTAACCTCCTTAAGTCCTTCCTCTGACCCTTCCATATGAAACATTTCATCCTACAAATATATATATATATATATATATATATATATATATATATATAAATGTGTGTATATATATGTATATGTATATATATATATATATATATATATATACACATAGAGAGAGAGAAAGAGAGAGAGAAAGAGAAAATCAACAAGATAAAGAAACTTTTAGCCAAACTAATGAAAGGACACAGAGACAATATCTTAATTACCAAAATGAAAAGGGAGACATACAATTATATATATCTTCTCCTCAGCACCTTATGGTTTCTTCTCCAAAATTGATCATATGATCTGTCACAAATCTCCAGGCAATGGTGGTACACATGTTTAATCCCAGCACTTGGGAGGCAGAGGTAGGTGAATTTCTGAGTTAGAGGCTAGCCTGGTCTACAGAATGAGTTCCAGGATAGCCAGGGCTACACAGAGAGACCCTGTCTTGAAATAACCAACAAAAAATCTGTAACAAATCAAGCCTCAACAGATACAAGAAGACTCAAATATTCTCATGCATCCTATCAAATCACAAAAGACTAATCCAGACTTAAATAATAACAAAAATATCAAAAGGCACATACTGAACAACTTTCTACACAATGATAACTTGCTCAGTGAAGAAAGAAAAGTAAGAAAGAAAGAAGAAAGAAAGAAAGAAAGAAAGAAAGAAAGAAAGAAAGAAAGAAAGAAAGAAGAAAGGCCTTTCTAGAATTCAATGAGAATAAAGACACAGCATACCCAAACTTGTGGGACACAGTGAAAACAGTGGTAAGACAAAAATTCATCTCACTAAGTGCCTTCATAAACATATCACAGAGATCTTACACAAGCAACGTAACAGCACACCAGAAAGCTTTAGAACAAAAAGAAGCAAACATATCTAAGAGAAATAGACAGCAGGAGATAATAAAACTCAGGGCAGAAATGAACCAATTAGAAACAAAGACAACAGTGCAGAGACTCAGCAAAACCAAGAGCTGGTTCTTTGACAAAATCAACAAGATAGAAAAACACTTAGCCAAACTAACCAGAGGGCACAAAGACAGTATTCAAATTAACAAAATCATGAATGAGAAGGGAGACATAACAAGAGAAAGTGAGGAGATTTTAAAAATCTTCAGTTCTTTAAATAAACTAGAAAATCTAGATGAAATCTGTAGTCAGAAAAATGGATTATTAGCTAGACAGATACCATGAACCAAAATTAAATCAACATCAGGTAAATTATATAACTGTAGTATAACCCCTAAGGAAATCAAAGCAGGTATTATAAACCTCCTATCAAAGAAAAGGCAAGGGCTAGGTAGTTTTAGTGCAGAATTCTACCTGGACCTTCAAATAAGAGCTAAGACCAATACACCTTGGACTATTCCACAAATAGAAACAGAAGGAAGACTACCAAATTCATTCTGTTTGTTTTAAAAGTCAATTATTGATTTCAAAGGCAACACTGCTATAGTCTCTTGTTTGTTGTCATTCCCCATTCAATTCCAAGTCATTAAGAATTTCTTTCCATTTTTTCAACTCCTGCTGATTATATAATTTTGTTCATTGGAATTTTGTCTGTAGCTGGCGCTTACCTCTTTGTATGTAATTGAGAATTGTGTTGAGCATACAATCCTTTCTCTGCTGCTCAGTGCTGGAAAGAGTGTCTTGCAATTCTTCCTGACTGGTCCATGACTGGTCAGTGCAAAACAAAAATAAAATATTGAGTGAGTTTCCTCCAACCTCTCTGGCTTTTCTTGAGTCTTAAAATGAAGAGGGGCCTGCGCAAGAATCAAGTCCTATGACCAGCGTTGAAGCAGGGTTAGTCACAGTACAAAAACAAAAAGAGGAAAAAGAGGGTGAAAGCTTCCCTGAATTGACAGTGATGGATAATAGCAAGAAGTTGTAAGGCAATTAATTTTAGATGATCAACAAATGTCCTGATTGGTAATTTCTTGTGTCTGCACACTAGGCAATCAAGAATCTGGATTTAAAAAGTTTAACTAATGTTAAATCCATTTACACTATTTATATTAGTTCAACCAAAATAGGAAATGTGAATATCATGAAGTGGCCCTGTTTAAAAAGATTATTATTTTCTAGGTTTAAAAAGTTCAGCCTGAGAGAAAAAGTAAAAATAATATTTGATGTGCTCTAATACAAGATCCTAGACTCTGGACACATGGCCATAAAGCCTGGTTCAACTTTGTACAATATTTTTGGGGCTATAATTACATAATTTCTACATTCCTTTCCTGCCTTCCATGACTGCTTAATAAAGATGCCTAAAGCCTGAAGCTGAGGAGAAGAAAGGTAGATGGTGCTTCAGGTCCCAAGTTTTGTGTCTAAGGATGAGACCATAAAGGAGAGAAGAGAGGAAGAAGGAAGAATGTTCCATGGGGTAGGTGGATTGTGAGTGCATGGCCAGTAGAGCTGGCTTGGGAGTATGAGAAGCCTAGGCAGAACATGGCACGTGATATCTCACAGTTATTAACAGGGAAATAGACAAAATAGCATAAAGAGTTGATATCTGCCCAACTCTTGCTTTACTGCTTATTGTAAATACAAAGTCTTTTGTGTCTTTTATTTGGTACCTGCATGATTTAAGTGGGTTAAGAAACTCCCAAAAATATTTAGCCACAACAAAACAGCTGTTACTATGGTTTATGTTCAATGATTGACATGGAATGGAAAGTAAGATGATAGAGGATACTCAGTAGTCCTGGCTCTGGTTCTTTCTAGAAAATGTCATACTGTGCTTTCAGACAAGTTTTCTTCAAAGAAGATGAAAGGAAATGATTGTTCCAGTAACACATTATTAGATGTGGAAGCTAAAATGCAAGGTGCTGCTCTCTGTGGTAGTCATGCCTAAAATCTCAGAACCCAACAGACAAGGCTAGATGATCATAAGGCCAAGACTCAGCTCAGCTATGTAATGAATCTAAGGCTAGCCTAAACTCAGTTAAACCCAGTCTCACTTCCACCTCAAATATGTTTATCCAAAGAAGATGGAAAAATATGTCATATGCATCCATTCATACATACATATACCTTTCTAATTAACATTTTTATGTGTGTATGACAGCATTGGGAAACAAGGAGAATCAATAATAAAATACTAAAATAATTCTCTGTTTGGGGAAATAAAGTTTAATTTAGCTTTTGGGTTTTCTATTTGCATCTGTATTTCATCATATTTTGTGTCATTAACTTAGAAGGGATATTGATCATCTGTGTCTTCCATAAAATATGATATTAGTGCTCTAAAGTACACATTATGTAGGATTGACCTAGGGAGCATGAGTCAACCAAATTGAACTCATTGCAAACCCATAAGGGCACCAGAGGACAGAAAATAAATCCAACCAAAATTTAGCAGTCTTCTGTTTGTTTGTTTGCTTGCTTGTTTGTTTGTTTTTTGAGACAGGATTTCTCTGTGTAAGCCTGGCTGTCCTGAAACTCACTCACTCTGTAAACCAGGCTTGCCTCAAACTGAGAAATCTACCTGCCTCTGCCTTCCAAGTGCTGGGATTAAAGTCCTGTGCCACCACTGCCCTGCAGTAGTCATCTAATTTAGTGAAATGCTTAGAAATCTAGAGCCGTAGGGTATTCAGAGATATTAATTCTAAGGTGAAAGATAAGTCAGTGCACCTGGCCAATCCCATTGCAAAGAGAGAAGCACAACATATAGTTGGTCAATTAGGATTCTGGAGACAGCACACTCCTCACTTGGGTGTGTTACACCAGCCAGTATACCAAGTAGCTCAGAAAGCTGGTAGCTTTCTGTTGAAGGCCAAAAACAGGAGAAGGTTCTGTAAGGGAACCAGTCTGCTTTGCAGGCTGTTCTAACAGTTTCATGGTTCGATAGAAATATTGTTTGGAGCCTTCGGCAGGTTTTTATTGTGAATCATAGGTTTTGAATATTGGAGCAAGTCTCTACCATCAACTCTATCCAACTATTTTCCCTTGAAAAGAAATATCTTGGCCTGCTATTCCATCTTAGTAGAAATTGAACGTGTTGTGCCAGGGAAATGTTAGTGATCCCCAAAGACACACACAGGAGATGATCTGATGCAACTCACAGCAGCGTCTTTATTCTATTTGAGCTAGCTTGCCCCCATCCCCAATGTGTCAGCATCAGCCAAGACTGTTTTGGTGGTAGTGGAGCCCCAAATGTCTATCAGGTAAAGGCTTTATTGTAATCAGCAAGTGGGGAAGATGTATGCAAGCATCTAATAGGAAAGCTGCTGTGGCTTTTAACATAATTGACTGGTTCTGGGGGTCACATCATAAACTTAACGTCACCTCCCCTCTGCATTAGTGGTTGTTAGGCATGGGCTTGTAACCTGAGGTGAAGGTTTGTTGGGGGAATAACCTGGAGACCCTGGTATTGTTGAGGGTGTAACTTGGAAACTCTAGTCTTGTTTGTGATTAGCCTAGAGAGTGGAACTAGGCTTGGGATTTGTTAGGAGGGGCAACTTGGAAACTGATGCTAGGTACCTGAATTATCTAGAAGCCTATAGTTTTTATTCCCCTACAATGCCCTTGGTATTTATACATGCACCTAGAACTTCCTGGTATAGGCCCTATCATCAAATGACTGAGGAAGAAATAACTAGGTCCTGCTTTACTAAGGGTTCCGCATGTTATGCAGATCCCATCAAAAAGTGAACAACTGCAGCATGAAAACATGTTTCTGGGACAATTCTGAAAGACACCAGTAAAGGAAAATCACCACAGTTCAGAGCTTCATGCAGTAGTCATGCTCATACATTTGTTTGGAAATGTGTGATTATTCACTGAATCATCAGCTATAAACAGTGGGATGGCTTAACTGTCAGAGACATGGAAACAGAACAATTAGAATATTGTTGAGAAAGACCTAAGAGGAAGAAGTATGCTGATAGCTCTCTCAAAATGGTCAAAGGATGTAAAGGTACTTATGTCCTGTGTAAATGCTGATCAAAAGCTAAGTTCAGCTGAGCATACATTCACTAATCAAGTACTTATGGTGATCTATTCTGTAGGAAGTAAGCCGTGTCCCCAGCTATATCTGTCATTTTTCAATGGGACCATGAACATAGTGGCCATGGTGGATGCAGTGGGGTTTATGCCTGGGTACAACAGTAGAGTCATCCTCTCACCAAGCCTGACATGGCCAAATCTGCTGCTGGGTGCCAGATATACCAACAGCAGAGACAAACACTGAACCCTAGATATGGAACTATATCCTGGGTTGACCATCCTGTGACTTGGTGGCAGGTTGACTACATTGGATCATTTCTCTTGGGCAAAGGACAAAGCTTTCTACTTCCTGGAATAGATATGTATTCTGCTTATGATTTTGACTTTCATGAACATATTGCTTTTTCCAAAACCATGATCCATGGACATACCGCATGCCTCATTCACCACAATGGCATTCCACACAGTATTGCTTCTGACCAAGGAACTCATTTTACAGCAGAGAAGTGAGACAGTGGGCCAATGATTGTGGATTTTAGTGGTATTAATTACCATTAATACCATATTCCTTGTTACCCTAGAGGTGCTGAAATGATAGCAAAATAGAATGACCTTTAGAAGGCACCTTTACACAGCCAATTATGGGACAGCCACCTAGAAAGCTGGGCAGGGTCCTAGGCTGTATGTATTTTGTATCAGCTTTCAGTATTTGGTACAGTTTCTCTCATAGCCAAGATCCATGGTTTAAGGAGTCAAGGTTTTGGAAAACCTGTGTGAAGGTTCCACCAAATCTCAGTGGAACCCAGTTTCAAATGCAGGGCTTTCTTTATCTTCAGGGATTCCATTTCTCTGCCTGACTTTTTCTGGATCAGGTGATACTAAACACAGGTAGCTGTCCTTATCTAAGGAATGTCTTTCTGCAGAGCTGCTTAAACTCAGCACACAAGTCACATCCTGGATTCCCTGTGCACATGAAACACATGAATCTGCTGCATTATAAGAAAAGATAGTTGAAGTTCAAGGACATGAGATAGGATACCTGAATAATTCTAAAAATCCGTGCATTTGATGGCAGAAGCTCCTGCAACACATTTAAATCAGGGAGCATGCATGACTAGTGTAATGTGAAGGATACAATCTATTAGTGAGAAGATCTCTTTGATAATGAGATGGTATTTTATATTTGGTAAATGTAGCATTTAGATTTGGCCTCAGTATTTCATAAGGTCGTTCAGATTTCCTTAGCTGTATATAGACCCTGTCATGTTGAAGTATTCCATGGTCTTTTTTTTTTTTTTTCATCTTGGATAATAAGAATTATCTATATATGACAAAGAGAATCAAGAGTGAGAATTTATTTTCTAAATAACATTTCATAAGATCAAACAAAATTTTTGAGGACTCTTATTCCTTTAATTGCTAAAGAGACACACTACATTTTGAAAGTTATCACATTTACATATGCCTGCTTAAGATTACATGTTTAGTAAAATCAACTTCTGTTTGTTCCGCGCACCTCCCGTGTCCCCTCTCGCTGGTGGAAGAGAGACACAAGAGACGGAATTCGGGTATCACAACACGAGGCTTTACTCTGTATCAGCAAACTTGAAAACCGCGGAAGGGGCAAAGACAGAAAGAGGCACAGCTTAAGTACACCCTAGAGTGACGTATTCACTTCTGATTGGCTTTTACTCATCACCCAATATTACGCCTCGGGATTGGCCAGTGACTTTGGCAGGCTTTCTGCCTTTGCAGCTTCACAGTTAATTGTTTACTAGTGGAGACACGGGATGCCCGCGCCATCTTGGAATGGCGAATGCTGACTGCGGCTCCCAACATCTCTCCCTGTTTAAATTATTAATATGAAACAACCTTTTGCCTATTAAGCGCAGCACCAATCAAGATTCGAACTCAAGCCCGAACAAGCAAACTCCATCTTGGGGGAATAAGCGATCAAGAGCTTACAGCCCGAAGATTCTCCCTTACCCTACCAGGTGCAATGGAAACAACTCCTCTGGGTGCAAGGGCTAAGGGGATATAAAGAGGAATTGACACCCATCCCTGTGCAATGGAGTATAGCTCCCAGGAGTGCAAGGGCTGTCAACCTACTATTCAGGTACCACAGTTATTTAGGCAAGGGCTGGCTGGACTTAGACCTCTCATCGACCCAGTGCAATGGGCTGAACCCTTGGGGTGCATCGACTGAGGGTCTCAGTCATTGGCTACTTTCTTAGCCTAGATAGCCAAATTTCAGGGGGAAATGCTTGCTCCAAGGCTGCGAGTGCTTGGGCAATAGTGGCCTTGTCAGGTTTTTGTTGGGCTCTGAGCTTACAGGCCAACCATCATGAACACCAATCCACAACATAGGGCTGTATCAAACAGGCCTATCCCCACTCTTTAAGAAAGAAAGAAAAAGGCAGAAGAAATTCAAGAAGTAAAATCTCCAGGGGTAACAGGGTCCACTCGTGTTCCATCAAGGCTCGAAATCCAGATCTGCAATTGCTGTTGCACCTGGCCCAACTCCCCAGTCCAATTCTCTTTTAAATAAGCAGAAAGATTATGGCTTTGAATAAATGTATCATTCACAAATCTCAGAGGTGTAATACCTGGATGTGGGGTTGCTGACACGCAGCTCATTTGAACCACATCCGTGAGCTGCTCCACATGGGCTTGGAGCCAATCAACTCTCTGATTGACCAAAGTCTCTTTTAAGTCTCAATAATGATGTAGTAGGGAGAATTTCAGGATCAGCTTCTACTGGGATGGGCACAAAGGTAGGCACATGCACAACCAAGGCTAGGTCTAGTGATCCATTTCAGCATTGTGCTAAAAAGCATTTAACATTCTTACAATCCAAGATATCAAAATTATTCTGAAAGTTGGATAACAAAGAAAAATGGAGGGTCTACACACACCGACATCGGTTGTGCAGATGTATTCTTAAACACCTTATTAATTTTTAATGTTATTCAAATGGCTAGAGATATTAAATCATGTAGCCGAAACATTTTGTATTTCATGAAATACGCCATTCAACAAGACAAAGGCAGATACACCCTTTTTTTTTTTAACATTCTAAACAGTGGCTACAACACATAATTTAATTGTGTTGAAGCAGGATAAACTCAAGAAAATACACATATGATTTAATTTAGGACTTGCATCCCTTTGAAAACATCAAACAGAGGTTTAAATCCTCCTATGGTAAGCTTAAGATGAGGTTTTAGCCAAATAATATCTCTTAACAACTTTTAAAAATCACTAAGAGCAAATCAAGATTAAAAGTAAACCATTTTCTTTTTGCATGTACACTCACAAGCCAGAAGATGGCGTTAGATCCCCACCACAAATGGTTGTGAGCCACCATGTGGTTGCTGGGAGTTCAGCTTTTATAATTTAAATTAAGTCCAGCCTTTTCTCTAGCCCAACTTGTCTCAAATATTAAAAAGACACTGTCTTTGAATCCTTTTTTGGAGTAACAAGTACTCTAAAAATTTTTTAAAGCTCATTATATTGGAGCAATGGCTTGCAGAAAAAACCTTTTTTAGAGAAATCCACTAATAAAGTATCACACAATGAATAATACACACCAAAAAATTTAACCTCTTAATTTTTTGTATTACAGCGGCAACAATATTTGTATATATAAAATGTAAAACAATTGACCATTTTCTGAAGCAATTATTTCTAACAAATATCGCTTCATGGGCTCTTAAAAATTATGAATAAATTTACTAACTGTAAATCTCTCACCTTTACCAGAAATGTAAAGGGAAGGTATAAAACATCTTTTATATAAGCATTTACTGAAATGGCAGCTGGAGTAGACAAGTTAGGCTGTATAAATCTTAAATTTGAACTTTATTTTGGATTAATTTAATAACCAATCTTCCCTAGTCTAATGAAAATATAATCCAAGGCATCTCATTTTTAAAAAGGAATTAAAATAATTTGAACAGTATTTTATCAGCAGGTACAGTTATACTCATGGAGGGAAGTAGACATAATTTTAATTTCTCCAGCATAATCATAACTTTTAGCCCACAGACTGTTGTAAAGTCTTTGGGTTTTAGGTTTATCCCTCTTCTCACAAGAAACAATGAGGACAAAAGACAAATTCTGGTAAGCACATTTCTAGGGCCTAGTCTGAAGACCCAGAACAAAAGGGAATGCTTAGCACCTGGGCTTCTGCAGCTAAGTCTGCATTGTCTTAATCCAAATGTAAATGTAACCTCCCTCCGGCCTGTTCTCTGAGGCTTGGCTAGTTTTTGAACTGTGTGATTTTGACCTTAACTTTAAACCTTAAATTTAAACTGTAAACCTTAAAAGACACGTGTTGTATCTTTTCTCTATAAACATAGGCAAATCAAAAACCAATCTTTAATGATGTAAGCAATCTATTCTTTCTAAAATCAACACCAAGTAGATTACCTTTATGTTATAAAGTTTTGCTGCCACAAAACAAAGTGTAAAATCTAATGGAAAACTTGTAGCATTGTATAACTCAGGCTGCTGGCCGGTGTGCCCTGAGGACAGGCAACCAAGTAACACTCAGTAGCTGTAAACAATAGGCAGTACTGCAGCATTTGAATGTACTGGCCAGGGAACAGGCCAAGATCTAATTATGTCCCACAGTGGTATACTTATTGCCAAATCGAAAGTCAGTGTCAGGAGACTCAGAGCCGTAATCTTGCAATCCAGCTTCACTCCTCACAATCCGCACCAGCCAGGTGGGGACCCAAATTGAATTGTTTTCACCTGTGGAATAATCACAAACAGCCCCCCTCCCTGGCCATGGCGTGGGCCTATCTCGTCCCTGACCTTGGAAAAGGGCCGCAGCCCTCTGTAAATTAGCTGCCGCTAGTCCTGTGTTAGTAAGGGTGTCTCCCAAACTGCATTCAGCTGTGGCATTTTCAAAGATCATCTGTTCAATTAATGGCATTGCTTGCTCTAAGCTCGCGGGGCACTCCCCGTGTGCCCGCCGCGCTTCCCAGGGCAGACTATCTCCCTCCTCTGCCTGTCTTTCGAACCACAGGTAGCAGAGCGCAGATGCCCCTGCAACCGGTCTGACCCGGGCCCTGTCACAGCATCTCTGTTCCCACAGCCCAAGCCAAGAAGCACGGCAGGGGACCCTCGAGCCCGAGCGAGCCGCTGGCTCCGGCCGAGGTCGGTGGGGCTGGGCTGAGTGACTTAAGATCTTTCTTAGTCTTATCTCAGAATGGCTATCCTTTGCACAAACGGCTACTTCCTCCTCCTCTATGCTCTCCTCCTTGGAGCTGCCCAGTTCTATGGAGTCAGGCTCCTTAGTGAAGTACAGGGGGGTCCTTTTGACCTCCGTTCTCTCTCCACCATCCGGTGGAGGGTCCTCAAGCTTAATGGACTCTGCAGTAGCCCTTGTTCCTTTTGAGTACTCTATCTCCCCAGGACCTTTGGCCTGCCTCTGTTGCCTAGGCTTTCTTGCCTGCTTCTCTTTTCCAGGCCCTTTGGCCTGATGTCGGCTAACACGCTCTGGTTCTGGTATGCTAGAGTGGCCCTCTTTCTCACAACGCAAATAAGTTAAAAACAAATGCAATGCAAGCAAGAGGCTAGCTAGTGGAGCGGCAGTGGTGAGTTTAAATCCGCTTGCCACAAACGCCACCCCAGGCATATCTTCCAAAGGTGTACCTCGTCCTGTAGTCTTTTAACCCGCCCCAAAACTTGGGGGCCTCCGCATTGCCTTGAAACTCCAGGGTTTCGGCTCCAGTTGTTCCACACACCTCCCGTGTCCCCTCTCGCTGGTGGAAGAGAGACACGAGAGACGGAATTCGGGTATCACCACAGCGAGGCTTTACTCTGTATCAGCAAACTTGAAAACTGCGGAAGGGGCAAAGACAGAAAGAGGCACAGCTTAAGTACACCCTAGAGTGACGTATTCACTTCTGATTGGCTGTTCACTCATCACCCAATATTACGCCTCGGGATTGGCCAGTGACTTTGGCAGGCTTTCTGCCTTTGCAGCTGCACAGTTAATTGTTTACTAGTGGAGACACGGAATGCCCGCGCCATCTTGGAATGGCAAATGCTGACTGCAGCTCCCAACATCTGTTGACCTTCTGTTAAGGTCTATCAAAATTTCGTGTCTAGGTTATCACTTGATCTTCTGAAGACTCTCTGTATCTTCAAGCTTTTCTTTGTACTATTTTCCCTCTTAGTGAATGTTACTTGATATCTTTGCTTGGACTGAAGGTGACTTCCCTTGGAAGCTCTGAGGCAATCATCCCTGTATTTTGACTTTCCTCAATGTATACTGGATACAGGACAGGGTAAAACTTAGATTATAGCCAGTTTGTCATAAATGTTGATCTGAAGATAGATACTTTAATCCCATAGGTATTTCTCAAAACTTTTATGATTTAAGTGCCTTAAATACTTCATTTATTCCTTCAGAACTTCCAAAGGCTTTGTAGATTTTCTTTTCTTCTCATATAGGAAATTGCCATCGTGATCTATATATAACTCCTTCTTGATTAAAACCTTTTACACCTTTAGATCATTCTAACATTATATAAATGTTTATACCATAACATACAATAGACTTAAAAAATTCACAATCTATTGTGAGAATATATATTCAGGGGTGGGAAATAAGCAGTTTATATTTCCTTTTTCTAAGTTTTCAGTGGCACCACATTTCAAAATTATCATAGTTCTCCCTAGGATAAGAGTGAAATAATTGATTGGTTTTACATACAGAAAATTGACAAAGCGTTTCTTAGGAGACTGTAGACATCCTTAAATCAGTCACATTAAAAATACTTTACTCAGTATATCTGGAGACAAATTTACATTAGCTAAATAGTTATTTCCCTTCCAAGTTGTACAAATACTGGCCATTCATGTCATTTTTTTGGATAGAGGTTTGGTAACATTTAAAAAGCCCTGCTGTGATTATTTTAATTCAACAAAGCTGAAGGTATGAACATGGCTGTGGTTTAATTTAGAAGATAAGCCCTGTGCTGGATCTTCCTATCTTTGCATATTTATTTGTTTTTAAAGAGGTTTTACTGGATATAAATATATTTTAAATTATTACCATGTTTATGCCTGCATATAATTTAAAATATGTATATATCATAGTTAAAATCATAGATAAGTTAGTCTTGTATGAGTGAGGACAATGTCCAATATTAATAACATCTTCTGGTCTAGGACTAGTAAACTCTTTAAAACATGTTACCTATTCCAAGGAAAGACTCAGACCCATATTATCATTTTATATTTATTTTACCTGTGTGGGTATATTGATTAAATGTATTTTTGTCCTTTCATATCAATTTTTAAGTTTATTTCCATTAGGAACAAAATGAACTAGGGTCAAGTTAACAAGTTTAATTTACTTGTAATTTATTTGCAGTGAAGTACATGATGTGAACAACAAACCATGCCTCATGTGTATATTCTACATGTAATTAATAAAAAGTCAAATTTTAATAAGCCGTGAATATGTGCTTACTGCTTGTCTGGGATTCCAGTTTCCGAATTTTCATTATAAAGAGAAAACTTCACATAGAAATCTTTAGTACGCATATTTTTAGGTTGGGATGGAAGTAAACCAGATAAGACTAGAGCAGAAGAATACTGAAGGCATTTTATCTCAGAGGAAAATTAACTGCAGAAATAGCTGATGGTGAGATACAGCATATAGTATAAATGTTCTTTGCTGGCAGCAGGCTGTGTGGCTCTCCACAACTTAATCTTTGATTATCTGTGGGGTTCTTTGAATATCAAAGCCTTTGTTTCCTTTTTTAATATGCTAGTTTTGGAGGTAAACAGCTGGAAAAACTTTTAGGTTCTTTTGAGAAGCCCTTCTCTAAGTAAGAGAGAAGCTGTCAGAATAAGAGTAAAACAAACCATTAAGATATAAAATGAATACCTTGTAGGCCTGATATTTCTTCTTTGTGTAATTGGGATAATATTGATTCAGTGGGACCATCAAGAATAATGGTAGCCACCTTAACCTTAACCCTTAGCCTAACCCTATCCTAACCCTCACCTCTTAATTTCCTAACCTCCTAAACCTAATTCTAAAAACCCTTATCCTAATCCTAACCATGACTGTCTAATCCCCTATCCCTATTTCAAATCCTGCTTGCTGTGGGGCATATTTGTTAATTACAACTTTTGAAGTGAGAAACCCTTTATTAATCTTGATCTTTTGAAATGCTCAGATCTACCTTTAATCAGGGCTATAGATCTTTTGACAACCTACATATATAGGACATAGAACAGGGTGGTGTTTTTGTTTTTTGTACTTGCTCTAATTTTTTTTTTTTTTACAAAACAAAGGTGAATTGTTTGTTTATTTGTGTTTTAAAACTGGTATTAGTAAGTACTTATCTCTTCAGAATTCTGGTATACACTGAAGATCAGCTGTAATATCCCACAACATGAAATCAACCAGCCGTTGATTTTTCTAATTTCCCTTGGCTGACAGCCTTTATTAGCACATTCTATTAATAAACTTTCTATATAGAAAGATTCATTCTCTCTATGATTTGAGATATGTTTATCTATAGAACCTGTACTAATCCAACTCTGAGTTTTCTCCACATTTGCACTGATGAAGATGTGCTGGCTAACAATAGTGCTCAACTGAGTTTTCCTTATGATTCTGGCTTTTCTCCCAGGGTTGATTGATACCTATCATCTGGTGAAAGGGAGCTGCAGTTTCCCTGAGCCCAGCATGAAGCCACAAAAGAAGACTCTTGTTCCCTAAAATCCCTCTTTAGTGTTAATATTTAATGTTTAATATTTAATGTTTAATGTTAATGTTTAATGTCTACAACTCCACCTCACAGTTACCTGGTGACAGCCAGGTACGCTCCTCCCCATAGTTACCTCTCTTTAAAGAGAGGAGGAATGTGTTCTATGGGTATGTAGGAAGGTGTGGGGGAAGGGGATGTCTCAGCAGGCTCATGCCTCCTGCTGAGGTATTTCTTCCCCTGGAGGTACCATGCCTCATGCTGAGACAACTCTTCCCCAGGAGCAGTCCACCACAAGACAGTATAGTATAGAATGTAGTTTATTTAGGACATGGGGATGGAACTTAAAAGGGTAGTAGAGGCAGAGAGATGCAGAGAGTAGAGAAGTAGAGGCTGGCCATGAGCATGTGGAGAGAGAGGGGGAAAAGGAAGTGATAGTATTCTGTCTAAATTCCACCTCCACAGTTACCTGGCAACAGCCAGGAATGCTCCTACCCACAGTTACCTGGCAACAGCCAGGTAGGCCTGGCCCAATATAAAAGGGGCTGCTTGCCCCCTCCTCTCTCTCTTAGTCTCTTACCCTCTCTTTCTCTCTCTCACTCTCTCTTACCCTCTTACTCTCTTGCCTCTCTGTTCCCACCCCCTTCTCTTCCTCTCTCTCCACGTGGTCATGGCTGGCCTCTACTTCTCTTCCTCTCTCCTCTTATCCTTCCATCTTCTTTCCCCCACCTTTGCCCTATCTCCTGAATAAACTCCCCCCCCGCCCCCAAACTGTGTGGTCTGGAGTGGTCTGTTTGCTGCAGTGGGACTTCTAACAACCAACACTGGTGCGTGGGCCGGGAAATCGAAAACTTCGGGAATCACCATGCTGTAGGCTGCCACAGCCACTGGCTGCTGTAACCAGGCAGGACTGACACCATGTGGCCTGCCTCTACCACTGCTGCAAACACCTCTACACCAAATGGACTTCATTGCCGCTACCTGCCATCACCAGCCGCGTGAATTTCCACTGCTGCTGGAGACTAACTACACCTGTGGCCCACCACATGGTGCTCTGCCACGTGGGTTAGGCAGCCAGCCAGGCCTACACAGACCTCCCGGTTCCGTTTTCCTGATACCAGACTGCATAAGCCTACAAACACCCACTGGCAAATTGATTGGTAAGGAGATTTCAATTGGTGGGAGGAACCCTAGATACACAGATAAGGCCTGGCCAGCCTTCCCTGGGCTGAGAGGTGTTGGCATTTGACTGCCCCAGTCCCTATGACTGGTCTCCTAGCTGAACTACTACTTAAGATATTGGCTGCTGGGTGACTCCCCGCTTTGAAAATAGTTTACAGTCTTCCCCCCTCCAAGCTCTTGCAGCTGCCGGAAATCCTGGTACCAGGTTGAACTGCTTTCTGGCGATCTCCAGGAGTTTGCTGAGGCCCCTAGGTAATCTAGTGATGACCTGATTATCTAGGCAGTTGCCTGGTTTATTACTGACTTTTCTATCGGGACACCAATACAAATAGCTTGGTAAGCCCCCCCCCCATCTCCCAATGAGAGCTACATTGTCTTCAGCTGCACCCCCAGACACCCCACTGGGTTGTCACCTGAAAAACCTCAAATCTCTAAAATTAATGACTGATTTGAGGCCTTCCAAATTGATACATTTCTGCAATAATGTCTGGATTTGGTATCCTCCAGATAATGGTTTAAAGTGGCCACCTAATGGCACGCTAGGCCCAGTCATTTTAAAGGGTCTTCATACATACATACAGCAGTCTGGTAAATGGAAAGAGGTTCCCTATATCTAAGCATTCATCTACTTTCGCTCTAATCCCTCCATGTGTTCTTCCTGTTCCCCACCCCAGGATTTTTTAACCACTCCCCAGTGATCAGAGTAACCTTCCACATGTCCGGGAAAGATTTCTTGAGCTCAGAGCTAACCCTGCCCTTCCCTGACCATCGTTCTATGACTGCTCCCCTTGGGTGAGACATTTCCCCTCTCAAGACAGTTTCTCATAGCTGAGTACCCCAGGACGGGCCTGTACAGATGGTTCTCTCTCTCAGGAGCACTGGCTCCAAGCTCTAGTCCCTAGTGTGTCTCCACCAGGGGTCAGTCCACTGCCTGCTGATGCAGGCCTCTTCTGCTCCTCCATCATTTCTGGTCAGCTTCAACCATTTAGTTCAGCAGGTTTGCCTGAAAAGCAGCAGGTCTGCGAACTTGCTTGCTCCCTTCCCTACTTTACCTCCTCCATCATTTGTGGCCGGCTGCAGCCATTTAGTTCAGCCGGTTTGCCTGAAAAGCAACAGGTCCAGGACCCTGCTTGCTCTCTTCCCCTCTGTGTTCCTTAGCTCTGCTCTGGGTCTACTCCTTGCACCCTGCCAGGGATCCCCTCTGGGACTTGTTTCCCCACATGCACAACCACCCACACAAAGGGCTTGGTTGCCTGCACACTCAAGGGAGGCTCTCTTTCTCTGCCTCTCTGCCTGGGACCTATAAAGTGAATGTTAGCGGTGACGTCTGCCTCAAGAGCAGCTAACATGAATGTTGCTGTGATATGAGACACGCTTTTCCTTGCCCACTGAAGACTCTTTAGCCACCAGAGACACTGGGCAGTGACTTCCAGCTGTTATTAGGAAGTCCTGCCCTGCTGCCACAGCAGACCTGACCTGTAGCACCTGTGGCCCAGAGCCCCGACCCACCAGCCATATGATCCTATGCTATGCTACTGTTGCCAGCTTTCTTATTCTTGTCCTAGCCAAATGTTTCTTTGCTAATACAAAAAATGTGCTTTTCTCTACCTACACAACCTGCCAAAGTTACTTAAGACTCTTTCCTATCCTGTCTTTTTTTTTTTTTTTTTTTTTTTTTTTTTTGGTTTTTTGAGACAGGGTTTCTCTGTAGCCCTGGCTGTCCTGGAACTCACTCTGTAGACCAGGCTAGCCTCGAACTCAGAAATCCGCCTGCCTCTGCCTCCCAAGTGCTGGGATTAAAGGCGTGCGCCACCACTGCCTGGCTCCGATCCTGTCTTAATAGATTTTTAGTAGTGCTATTAAATTCTATTCAGTTACAATTAATCCCTATGGTTCTCAATCTTGTCAGAAGTCTCCTAATAATATATTTAAGTTTATGACTGACAGAATTCCCAAAACCTGTAACAGTTCATCCAAGATGGTTTCAGAAGACTTGGACACCTAGAAGATACAGCCTGGATTGTATTCGATAATACAGTCACTAACAAATGCAGTGGACTAAACTGGATGCTCAGAGTCAAATGACTTGGCTAAACCAAGGTAAGTCATTTCTCATGCCACACATATCCATTCCACAGAGAAAAAGCCCTGCGTCTTTTGCACTTGGAAGCCAAACTGACTTTGCCCAAGAGTCTATGGAGACCATGGGAACTGTTGGCTAGTGGACTCTGTCATTTTTAAAAATAATATGTAACTGGTAGATTATTGTTTACTCTTTCTCAGACTTCTGACTACATTGACAGCTAGGCTTTCACAGATATTATTTGTTACCTCATTACCTAAACTCAGTTGCCATCAATTAAATGCTTCATATTTTATCTTCTTGCTATACCACTGTCCTAATATTATCTGAGTTCCTATAAACTTGCCTAACTAATAAAACATTCCACTATATGATCCAGCAAAGGTTCATCTTGAAGACTGCTCATGTTGTTAACTTATGCTGTTATCTCTTTTGTAAACTTTCAAGCTACAGGAAACCCACTCAGATCTACCAAACAGATGCCATGCAGATAAGTACATCTGCCTAAAGTTTCCACTTACTACCTATTCCAAAGGGTGGGATCCTTCTGGGTTTCAAATGTACATCTTAGAAAAAAATTTCTTTTCTCCAAATGTACTTAATCTTATTCCCTGCATCTTGTTGAAAGATATAGAAAACTTATGAAAAATATAGAAAGTTTTTATGATCCCTAGACCTGAGCAAAAGAATGCAGGTTCACTAGTTCCAAAAAGCAGAACTAAATGTAAGATTTTAGGCCTTCACTACCCCGGGATACATTCCACATTCTGGGAGGGATACATTATCCCTGAGTCAGAGGACACCTGATGGATTAACATAGAAGAGAGGAAGGGAGGGACTAATTAACTAATTCCTTAGACCTCAGGGAAGAGAACCCATCTGCGGGTGGGGAAGGCCCAAAGCAGGAAGACACATTCCTGACCACAAAGAAAGATGCAAGTCACCTGGGTGGTTCCAGGAACTAACTGACTTTCCACTGTTTTTATGTTATGTTTCCTTGGTTACCCCTTCACCCTCCTCCCCCATTTGTGGGTTCCCCTATATAAGACCGCCCTTGACCAGGCTGTCTTGTCAATTCCTCTGCCCATTTGTGGGTCACGAATTGACCATCAGTTGACTGATTCCAAAATATACCTCTTGCTGTTGCATCAAGAATGGTGTCTTGTGAATTATTAAGTGGCTTCGAATTCCTGAGGCTTGAGGGAGGTCCTCCCTTCATTGGGGGTGTCTTACATTGTCAAGTCCAAGCACATCCAGAACAGCTCCAGAGAAGCAACCTCCAGATGCTCCATCTCCTGTCACATGCACAGCTGCTTCTACTGGACCTGCTCCTTCTGACCTATCAGATGGGCTCCATAGACCCTGGACAGCAGGAAGCAGCCAACTCTCCTAAGACCAGACAAACATCCCCCATACACATTCTTCTAGGTTCCCCTAGAGACACGTTGCCCCCAATGCCAGCAGGAAGTAGCCAGATATCACAATGACCCTATTCCTATTCCGTCGCCTCTTTCTAATTTTTCTTTTTTAATTAAACCAAAATGGGGGAATGTTAGTATTCTGTCTAAACTCCACCTCCACAGTTACCTGGCTGTTGCCAGGTATGCTCCTACCCACAGTTACCTAGCAACAGCCAGGTAGGCCTGGTCCACTATAGAAGGGGCTGCTTGCCCCTTCCTCTCTCTCTTACTCTCTTAATCTCTTACTCTCTTACTCTTACCCTCTTATTCTCTTGCCTCTCTGTCCCCTCCCCCTTCTCTTCCTCTCACTCCATGTGGTCATGACCAGCCTCTACTTCTCTTCTTCCTCTCTCTTCTCTCTTCTTCCCCCCACCTTTGGCCTGTCTCCTGAATAAACCTCCCCCCTTTGGAACTGTGTGGTCTAGAGTGGTCTGTTTGCTGAGGTCAGACTTCTAACAACTAACAGGAAGAGCCTAAGCGTATAGCTGCCCGTGGCCACAAGTCAACTGGGTTCACCTGAAAGGGGGGCTGGGAATTGAAGGGGGAAGGAGGGCGAGAAGAGATGAGGCCAAGACAAAGTTATCTGATCAAGGCCCAAAACTTTAATGTTCAGCTCTCAATTTAAAGGGGAAGACTCAACCCACAACCCCTCCTGGTTTCAGATGGGTGGGATAATCCATAGTCTGTTCCAGGTCACAGCCGGAGATGTCTCAAGGCAAGCTCAGGGGCAATTCTGCTTCTGTGTTCTGGGCAGCCAAGGTGGGTAACTCCACCTAGATCCTATCACTTGACCTTGTTGTGGTAAACAAGGTCTCTCAGGCCTGCTCATGGTGGGGGGAAGGGTACATAAGAGGGCAAGAGAAAGAGAGAGCAAGAGGGCAAGAGATCAAGAGAAAGGAAGGGGCAAGCAGCCACTTTTATAGTAGGTCAGGCCTACTGGGCTCTTGCTAGGTAACTGGGGTAGAGTGTAGACAGACTGTTAAGAAATAGCCAGGGTATCCTTTCACTTGTGGGTCAGATTGATACCTCCACTGCACATTGAGTAATGGGCTATTGGAGCTATTCACCTTGATTACCGGAAGTGGAAGGCAAGTGCTATGAGAAAAGCTCAGGTAAGGTCTGGAGTCAGGTCCTGGTAAGTGTAGGATCATTGCTCTCAGAGAGGAGGAGTAGGCAGCTGAATAGCCAGAGCTGAAATGGTGGGTTCTCTCCCAGGGCTGGGTAGGATTATATTCCTCTTTGAAGACAGAAACAAATGCTAATGGAGTATAAATCACACCTGAGATCTGAAAAAGTTCTGACCCTGGTCTGGAAGCACACTGTAAACTTGAGTTGAATGACTTACTGACCAATCAAGGCTCCCAGGCAGACCTGCCAATCAGAGAAGAAGGCGGGTTCTTCCAGGTTTCATTCTGCAAGTTCCCTGTGACTGTGCAGGCTTGAATGTTCATCTGTGTCCCGAGTGCTCTACGTTCTGCAATTGGGTGCTGTGTGGAAACCACAGGATAGCTCTGAAATCGAGTCATGGTGAGCACAGAATCGCTGCCCACAATGAGTAGGGGCAGGCGGCTGAGCAGTGGGAGCTGTGGTGCTGGGTCCTCTCTGAGGCTTCATGGGAAGTATCAGCTAGATGTGACTACCTGTGAGATCCCTGGTGATGCTTCTCACTTGTTCAATCAGGAGGTGACTTCTGAGTAACTTCATTATCATGGCTGATTCTGACTCTGCTCAAAACATTTGGACCAGTTGCTTTCTTATAGAAACATGGGTGGTTTCTTTGACTCTGCAGCACATGTGTCCAAACCCTTTTGTCTTTTATAGTATACATTAAGAAGACAGGCATAAACCTAATATCTCTGCTTTCATAAATTACTTACTTTTCTTTTGTTTAGTTTTTCTTAGATTTTTTCTATTGCAGTTTTTTATATTGCTTTAATTTTATGTTTTGTGTCTATTATGTGGTAAAGGGACTTTTTGGATGCTTCTTGTTCATTAACAGGCATTTTCTTTGGCTTAGGAAAATTTTCTTTTATGATTTTATTGACAATATTTTCTAGACCTTTGTGCTGATATTCTTCTTTCTCTAGTCCAATCATCTGTAGTTTTTCACTTCTCATATGTTGCAGAATTCCTGGTTCTTTACTGTCAGGAAACTTTTAAAATTCACTTTTTTTGACTGACCTATCCATTTTCTTATTTATCTTTAATGTCTATTTCCTATTCCCTGGATGAACATTGTCTCTGTAGTTGTCAGTGCACAGGCAATTTCAATGCCCTGCTCTCAAGGACTTTGCAAATGCTTAAGTCATTCCCTGCCTCCATCATCTGCTGCTGTTGTCAGGTGTGATTTACATACATGGACCACCAGCTACCGCTGCTCTCTATATTTGTTCCCTGTCTCTGTTCTCTGCACATGCCCCCTCTCTATTCTCTTTCTATACTCTCTGCTCCTTGTCTGTGTGCCTTTCTGTAGGTCCTCTTCTGTGCCTCTATCTCTTCCCCAGTTCTCACTCATTTCCCTGTTTCCAAACAACCTTCTTTGTACCATATCTATTGCATGCTTTAATTTCTCAGGATCAGATGTGATAGGATAGCTTGGACTTCTTTGTGACATATTTTCCTCAGTATTATTTATTATATTTCTATGCTGGCATCTAGGCTTCTGGGTTTGAAGTGATTATTGATCTAGGTACTGATTTCTGGATTTGTCTTGCTTGGGTGGGAGCTTTGTTCGTTCCCAGGTTACTGTTTGATGTCTGGATTTACAAAGGGAGTTGCCTGAGTGTTGCCTCTTTTACTGACCTGCTTGGTGGGTGTCCTCAAGAGGGTAGGCTTGCTAATGTTGGGAGCTGGGAGAAGTGGGCGGGAAGAGATGATCTTAGCATTCCACAAGGAGACATAGTCAGGACAGAGGTAAAGCTGCCTCTGGTGTTTAGTACAGTGCTAGGGAAAACTTTGATCATTGCATCTGGGATAACAAATAGTGTGATAGATTTATAGGAAGCTTACCTTGTGTCCTAGCAGGTAAAGCATGTGGTTGAACAGGGAGTGTCTGTTCAAGTGGGGCTGAGACACAAGGATGAGGCAGGAAAGGAAGGGCTAATAGGGATTGCCTATCTTATCTATAAGACATAAGCACAGGGGGAGAGATGACTTCCACTTGTATTCTGTCTCAAAATAAGTGCAACTGATATTAGGATCTGCAGCAACAGATAGTAAGGTAGGACTTTGGACAAACTACCTTTTCTACTGTCATGCATGGCTTGTGGTTGAAGGAGGGTATATTTCAATAATAAGGACTGCAGGCTCAAAGACAAGTTTGTAAAGCCCAATCAATTCTGTTTCAGAGAGTGCACAAATACCTTGTAACAACCCCCCCCTTGTCAACAGCCAGTCAATGTACAACTGCAGGGTTAAGCTACATATAGATAACTAATACACGTTACAGGAAAAAAATATTAGCCTACTCATCATGGTTGTCACATGAGTTTGCCCCCTTGATTGGTTCCTTCAGAGTATGCCAGACATGAAGTTTTAAAATCTTAAGTTGCTGATCCATATGATAATGTCCCAATCTTGCTGTAACTACAATGTAAATACACAGCACCCCTAGACTTGGTCTCACAGTTTGAATCTCATGTGAGGCTGACTGGTGAGAATCCTTATTGCAGAGCTCATAATAAAGACCTCCATGTGTTTATATTGCAATAGGCTCCTCTTTGGTCTTTGGTGTCTCTATGACTTGGACATAACATCTTAGTGCATTGACTAGAACCCCAAGGCCCTCAGGACTGCCAACTAAAGGACTGAAAGGCCAGTGTTTAAGATGAACCATGTTGTTTTTGTGTCAGTGGCTTGTCTGCCAAATTTGTGTCTGTGTGCCTTGGTTTTCATATTTTTCTTGAGTATATGTGAAGGAAGATGACTAGATTGACTGCTACAATGGATACTCTGGAGAGTCATAGCCCTAAAGTACTTCAAAGATGTTCCAGTTGTGGATGGTGTGCCTCTGGTCTTAATTTCTGGGAAGGTTAGAGCAAACTTGGAGCTCTGCTACAGAACTCACAGTTGCCATCCTGTCTTCATTTTCTCCTCTGTCCAAGTGGAAGAATCTGATGGGTAGCCTTTACCACCCCCTTGTGGCTGTCTATTTTGTGTGTGGCACTTTGTTATTCTCTAACTGAGGAAATGAGACAGACTCCACCCTAATCAATTTAGTTACTAGCTCCACACCTTGGGTTAAATTCTTCTCAACTACAGGACCTAGACCCACTGAATAGCTCATGACAGAGAACTCTTCAAGACAGCATCCAGGGCAAAGCCAGGCTCTGCCTACCATGTTTTACTGGGTGGAAAGACAATGACCTAATTTTCTACCTCCAGAACTACCCTCTGCCCAGTTCATATATGACTCTGTAGTTTTGATCGTGGAGCTGTCATAAGATGAAAGGTCGTTCTTCATTGATTCTAACAAATTTAGAATATCTTCCTTGGATCAGAGATTCTGTCCTTTAAGGGTGGTTTTTTCCAGGACTATGGGGCAATGTGCTTCTCTCTTCACCTTTCAGAAGTTTTAGCCATCTCTTTCATTGCACTCCCTTGGGAACCCAGGGTTAAAGACATTCAGCTTAAGTTAGCACAGCCTCTGAGCTCCCCATTCCAGTGTATCTTTCCCCGCTCTGAGCCAGGTGACCTCCCTATTTTGTCCTTGCTCAGCCACAACTCTAAGTCCCTCTTGTGGTGGCATGGCCTCCTGTAATTGATATGGTTAGCTCATTGGCTTTGGGTTTTTACAACTTCCTCATTTATTATTATGTCTGTGTCAGTTGTTTTCTGTTCTCAACATTTCAGAGCTACAGTCATCTGAACAATGAGCCTCAATCAAGGGCATGCCCTCATCTGAATGGCTGGTTGCTATATCTGTGAGAGACAGTGTTGATGATTGATTAGGAAGGCTCTTCCACTGAGGGTGGCAATATCTCTAAGCAAGTGATCCTGGGCTGAATGAAAGAACAGGCTGAGCATGAGACAATTACCAAGCAAGAGAGCAGGCCAGGAGATAGTGTTTGTCCATGGTTTTTGCCTTCAGTTTCTAATCTAAGCTCCCAAAATGATGGACTGTGATCTGACAGAACCATGTAAAACAACCTCATATTAACTGAAATGCTTTTGCTTAGAGGATTCAATCACAACAGTACCGTAGCAAGTTAGAACAACAAGAACAACAACAACAAACAACAAAATGGTATCAAAGGGTTATTTTGCTGCTGAACAAAATGTATGTTGTAGATTGTATATTTGTAGACAGGAGAAATTTTGGGTAAAATGATTTTTGAATTGATTGGTGTCTTCAACACTTCACTGGGGGTCCTGCCTGATTGCAGATGTGCCCTCTTCAGCATCCATATGTAACTGCTCTGTGTCTCAGCTAAGATCAACCACATAGACTTTTTAGTGTACTCCAATTCATGGTCTCTGGTACATCCTAAATGTACCCCCTTCCTGTAGCCAGCTGCAGATTTTGATTTGTTTCCCCCCTCTGGACCTCTCTTGTCTTTCACCACACCTTTTCCTGGTTCTTCTTGATTCCTCTTTCTTATCTGTTCTACCATCCATTTCTCTCTATTTTATCTGCCTCCTATGGTTGCTTTATTCCCCCTTCTGAGTGAGATTCAACCATGTTCATTTGGGCTTCCTACTTGGATAGCTTCTTTGAGTCTATGAAGTGTAGGGAAGGTTTCCTGTACTTTGTGGTTATTATTCATTTGTAAATGAGTACATACGTGCATATGCTTTTAGGTTTGGGTCACCTCACTCAGGATAATAGTTTCTAGCTGTATCTATATGCCTGCAAAATTCATGATGTACTTGTATTTAATAGCTGAATAGTTTTTCCTTTTGTAAATGAACCACATTTTCTATATTCATATTTTGGTTGAGGGACATCTGGATTCTTTCCAGCTTCAAGTTGTTATAAATAAAATGGCTATGAACTTAGTGGAGTCCCTATTCTAAGTCACCTACCTCTTCAGAGTCCCTCCTATATCTTCTGTTTGTCCTTTGAGAGGGTGTGGGCCCCTGGGTATCCATGATGGTGTATCAAGTCTATATTGGGTTAGGTGCATCCTCTCCACTGAGGCTAGACATGGCAGCCCAGTTAAGGGAACAGATTTCAAAGGTAGGCAGCAGCTTTAGGGACAGCTCCTGCTGCAGTTGTTGGAGGACTGTCATGAATACTGACCTGCACATCTGCTACTTATGGGCCAGGGTCCTTTGTCCAGCTTGTGGGTGTTATTGTTTCTGGCTCAGTGTCTCAATATTTCCAAGGATCAAGGTTAGTTGAGGCTGTTGGTCTTTCTGTGGAGTTCCTATCATCTGCAGGGCCTTCAATCCTTTCTCCAACTCTTCCATCAGAGTTACCAAGGTCCATGCAATTTTCCACTGTGGATCTCTGCTTCTGCTTCTCTCAGATGCTGGGTGGAGCCTCTCAATGGATAATTATACAAGGCTTCTGTGTGGGAGCATAACACTGTATCCTTAATAGTGTCATGGGTTTGAGCTTGTCCAAAATGTGTGTCTCCAATTGAATGAGTTTTCATTGGCCATTCCTTCAGTCTCTGCTCTAGCTTTATCTCTGCATTTCTTTTAGACAGGACAAATTTTGTTCTGGGTGTCTCCAGTGTTGTGATAGAACCTGATCCTTCAGCTTTCTTCTCATTCTCCCATACATTCACCATTTGGACTCTGTCCCTAAATCACATAAGATACTGTTGCACACTTGCTATTCAATGTTATGCTATTTTGCCAACCTAGGGGTTTTATATTTTTGACTTTATTCATTCTGTTTTTGTTTTTCTAGACTAAATTTCTCTGTGAAGCCCTTCCTGTCCTGATTGTAGATACAGAAGCCACATAAGCCACCTGGCAAGTTTTTGTTGAATAAGCACATGTTTTGTGCTGCTCTTCATCCACATTTTTCATTTTGAAATTCAGCCAGATATACTGATTATATTCTATTTCTCAGTTGTGGTGAAGAAAAAACCAGCATCACTGAGGTGAAATCTTCTCAGAAGTGTTTTCTGAGAGGACAAAAAGGCTGTGTTCCAGAGACAGCCAAGGTTGTACCTTACTGTGCACCTGTAGTTGATCATGTGTGAGAATCACCCAGGTGGTATTGGTTTCAAAGGCATAAATGAATCTGTCATGCAGAGCAACTAAGGCTGGGCACTGTGAAGGAGTGCATGAGAGCAACACAGTGAATCCTATTTACAGAAGAATAACTCAGCATATTGAAGATGTCAGTCCCATGGGATGAGCAGAAAGAACAGCAGCAGCAGTGGAGTCAAGCAGAACCTACAGTGGTATAGATGGAAGAGCTGGTGAAGTGATCAAATCTCTTTTGAGGAGTGCAGATGATCATGTGTGGATCTCAGTTATTGGAACAAGAAACTGTAATATTGAAGTTACCTTTGAAACCCTAATACTTTGAAATTCCAGAGCTGTGTGGTACTGTCTCAGGAAAACTGTTTCAGGGAATAAAACCAGCCAAAGAGAAACAATTGTGCAGCAGTGAGCAAAGCAGGAAGGAGTTGGAATTTTGAAGAACACTTTGACATCAGACATGGAGATGCAGAGTTTAGAGATAGCCCACCTTGCTTTTGGTCTTTATTTTGACCCAGTATTTTCTCACAATGGTGATTAGGAATGATGAAGTATGTCCTGTAAATTTGGGTGTATATGATGTGCTATTTGTTTTTGAAAATATAGGGGATTGCAGTTAAATGATTAGATGAATCTCAAAATACACTTTGAACTTGAGACTCTTAACATTTTGAGAATTCTATAAATGATGGGAAGTTTCTTAATTTGAACCTTGTGTATTTTGAATTATGCTATTTTTAAATATGGTCTCCATACATTCATGTGGTTGAACAAGCATAAAGGGGCCAGGTAGTAAAATGTGGTAGTATAAATATGCTTGGCTCAGGGAGTGCCAATGTTATGTGGCCTTGTTTGTGGAAGCGCATCCCTATGGGGGTGGGCTTTGAAGTTCCACCCAGTGCTGAATGGACCCTCCTACTAGCTAACTGAAAGATAGTCTCTTCCTGGCTTACTTTGGATCAAGAAGCAGAACTGTCAGGTTCTTTACCAGCATGCCTGCCATGTTTCCTGCTATGATAAAAATAGTTTAAATTTCTGAAACTGTAAGCCAGCTGCAATTAAATATTTGTTTTTATAAGAGTTGCTTTATTTATGAAGTCTCTTTATAGCAATGGAAATGCTAAGACAGACACCCTGTGAGTGCACTTAATATGGTCAACAAAATCCTTTTTGTCATTGCTCACTTCTTTCTGTTCTAGAATTTAAAGCCTGCTGTTATATTGCCAGTATGATAGCTCTCCAAATTTTTCATGTAGGCATTTTGCGCTATGAACTTTCTTCTTATCACCACTTTCATTTTCTTTGTGTTCCATAAGATTCTGCATGTTGCATATTCACTTGCATTGAATTCTAGAAAGTCTCTAATGTCTTCCTCTATGTTCGTCTTACACTATTTTTCATTCATAGTGAGGTGTTCAGCTTCCATGCTTTTATAAGCTTTGTATTCTTTCTGGTTTTGTTGATATCCAGCTGTAATTTATGGTGGTCTGATAGGATTCATCATGGTGTTATTTCAATTTTCTTGTATGGATTGCAGTTGGCAATGTGTCTGAATATGTGTTCAGTTTACATGTAAATTTTATGAGGTGCTCCTATGTTCCGGTAGAATGTTCTCTAAGTATCAGCTGGACTCATGTTCAAGTTGTCAGTTAGCTGGAATATTTCTCAGGTTTGTTTGATTTTTTTTCATCTGGAGAATTTGTTCACTGGTGAGAATGGGGTATTGAAATCTTGGAAGATAAGTGTATGAGGATTATGTGATTTTAGCTTTAAAAGACTTTGCTTTATGAAGGTTGCTGACCATGTATTTAAGGTATAGATGTTAAGACTTGAAATGTCATATTTGGTGATTTTTTTCCTTTAAGGAATTTGTAGTGTCTTTCTCCAATTCTTTTTTTTGTTTGTTTGTTTGTTTGTTTTTCAAGACAGGGTTCCTCTATGTAGTCCTGGCTGTCCTGGAACTCACTCTGTAGACCAGGCTGGCCTCGAACTCAGAAATCCACCTGCCTCTGCCTCCCAAGTGCTGGGATTACAGGCGTGCGCCACCACTGCCCGGCCTTTCTCCAATTCTTTTGATTAATTATGTTTAAAATCTATTTTGCTATATTTTAAAATGACTACATCAGCTTGCTCCTTTGTTGCATCTGCTTGGAATATCGTTTTACATTCCTTTACCTGGAATTAATGCTATTCTTGATATTGAGCTATATCTTTGTATGCAATTGAAGGACAGATTTTATTAGCATCTATTCTGTTAGCCCTTGTCTTTTTATTGGTGAACTGTGGTCATTGATACTGAGACAGTCAATGAATGGTGATTGTTAGCTCCTTGTATTTTGCTGTTGCTACTACTGCTGGTG
The DNA here is from genome assembly GCF_011762505.2 of Arvicanthis niloticus. Taxonomy (NCBI): domain Eukaryota; kingdom Metazoa; phylum Chordata; class Mammalia; order Rodentia; family Muridae; genus Arvicanthis; species Arvicanthis niloticus. The sequence continues at coordinate 167,265 of NC_047679.1, forward strand.
ATGGTGTTGTGGTATTTGTGTGTTCTCCTTTCTTTTGCAGATAATACAAGATTATTTACCTGTATTTTCATGTGTATTGTTAACTTCCTTGGGTTGGATTCTACTTATATAACTTTGTTTAAGTTTCTGTGTATACATAGATACTGTTTCAATTTGATTTTAGCATGGACTATCTTATTTTTTCCATTAATAGTGATTAAATTTTTTCTACATATAATAATCTGGGCATATTATATGTAATCTATAAACTATATATGATAAAATATATACATATAATATGTGGAATATATAATTTCTATGATACAATATATAATATGAGAATTTATATAATGTATAATGTATATGATAAAACATATAACATAAAAATTTATGTAATAAATAATACATGTATAAAATATATTATATGTAATATATAATATTATATATGATATAATAATATATGCATATGTAATACCTAAGTAATAGTATGGTAATAGCTTGCCTTAGAGCACAATACTAACAATAATAAATTACTCTTCTATATAATATATATTCTTATATATACTTATATATAATTAATTTTTAATACATACATATTAAAGTTATTATGTATGTATAATATAATTGTATGATATATGTTAAATATATATAATAGTACAATATATATAAAATATGTATATCATTTGATAGTACAACTTATAAGTATATTATATACAATATATAATATAATATTACATATACATAAAATAATAGTATAATGTATATTAATAGTGTTTACTATATATAAAATATATAATATACTATAATGAATATTAAAAGTATATAATGAAATAATACAATGTATATTAAACATATATATTATAGTATAAAATATATTAATAGTATATAGTAATAGTACTATAATTTTTAATATATATTATGATTATAGTATTATCTATAAAGTCTAAATTCTATATTCTATTCATTATTTAAAGTGACCAAATATTTTCACAGCTGTTCATGATTAGCATGTCTTGACACTGCCCCTCCCCAGGAAAACTTCATGAGTTGTAGGCTAACATGATCTAATTTGCCCAGCCCATAACAACGAAAGACAAACCTGCACCTTCATAGGGTCAAACTTCCTTTCACTCTGCATGCTTTCACCCTGTTCTCCCCAGGTATATTTAATGTATATGGTATATTTAATGTGTAGCATGTTTAATGTATACAGTACATTTAATGTATACAGTGTATTTAATGTATGTGGTATATTTAATGTACACAGTGTATGTAATGTATTTGGTGTATTTAATGGATACAGTGTATTTAATATATATTGTGTATGTAATTTTTATGGCATGTTTAAATTATATTCTATATAAATAGGCAAAGCTACTGACCTCTCTGTTTGCTCCATCACCTTGCCATCACCTTTACACTATCTCCTGAATAAACCTCACATGGAACCCTGTGGCCTGGAATGCTCCCTTGTGGGCTGCATGCAGTAAACATGGGCACCATAAACATACAAGATGTCAGATAAAATATGGCCTGATATACAGGGGGTATTTGGAGGGAATTTGGCTACATGTATATATAATATAAAAAATAAATACAATATACTATAGTATTTTATGTGTATTATATTATATACTATACTACATTATCTAATAATAGTATAATTATATTAATATAATATATTGCATTATATATTAATTTTACATTACTATATTATATAGTTTATAACATATATCATATTATACTATATTACATATGTATAATATTATATATATTATATGCATAATAAATATAATAAATTATATTAATATATTACATTATATCAATTAAGATATTACTTATGAATATTATATTTGCATACTATACTATCATATTAATGTATTATATTATACATATAATATATTATATGTTATATATTATATGTTATAAATTATATGTTATATATTACATGTTATATATTACATGTTATATATTACATATTATATAATATGTTATATATTATACGTTATGCATTATATATTATATATTATATGTTATATGTTATATGTTATATGTTATATGTTATATGTTATACGTTATACGTTATACGTTATACGTTATACGTTATGTATTATGTATTATGTATTATGTATTATGTATTGTGTATTGTGTATTGTGTATTGTGTATTGTGTATTGTGTATTGTGTATTGTGTATTGTGTATTATATATTATATATTATATATTATATATTATATATTATATATATTTATTCTATATTCTATATTCTATTTTCTATATTCTATGTTCTATGTTCTATGTTCTATGTTATATGTTATATGTCATATATTATATATTATATATTATATATTGTATCTTATATCTTATATCTTATATCTTATATCTTATATCATATATTTATTATATATTACATATTACATATTACATATTACATATTATTATATATTATATATTATATATTATATATTATATATTATATATTATATATTATATATTATATATTATATATTATATATTATATATTATATATTATATATTATATATTATATTATGTATATTATATATTAATATATATATATTAATGTTTTATATTATATAGTATATAGTATATAGTATATTGTATATTGTATATTACATATTATATTAATATTAATATATATTTACATATCTATAATATATAATATTGATGTCTTGACTCACTAGATGCTCGTCTGCTATAGGGGAATACATATTCTCTTCCTATGTCAATCGTAGATGTCCTCATTCCCAGAATTACCACATGATGTCACACCCATGATCTTATACCCATGATGTCATACCCTTGATATCACAGCCATGATGTTAAACTCATGATTCCTACCTATGTCATACCTGTGTCATAACATGTCATACACTTGATGTCACACTCATGATGTCATACCCACATTGTCACACCCATGATGTCATGCTCATGATGTCATAAACATGATATCACATCCATGATATCATATTCATTGATTCATACCCATGTCATACCCATGATGTCATAGACTTGATGTCACACACATGATATCACACCCATGATGTCACACAGGTGATGTCATGCCTGTGAAGTCATAGGCATGATTTTACACCCATGATGTCATTTATTCATTTATTTATTTATTATTCATCCATTTATTTTCTGAATAAATCAAAGCACTCAAATTCAATCGGTTTGAATGAGAAGTCACATGAAGTAAAGGTCATATACAAACTCCCAACATATAGACACATGTTTGTTGATCACATTGATTGTATTGATCATATTGATTATATTTATTAAGTTGATTATTGATCATATTAATTTTACTTCATCTTTCAACATTTTCCTGGGTCCCATTAGATTATTGTGTCTGAGAAACCTGATTTCCAAATGAAAGGAAGACAAGAAATGAATTCAAGGTGGAAGGAAACTTGAAAAAATCTGGAAAGAGTACGATATAAAATATAATATATAAAATAATAATCCATAAGTATTATAGAAGTAAGAACTCTATTATCAATAATTGTGAGTGAAAAGTGTAATAATATATATTATATATACTAATTATATATGTATAATAAATATGATATATATTTATAATACATATTTACATATAAAATATATAATGTTTATAAAATATATGTGCATTCATATATATATTTAATGTATTTATATATTTATATGTATATTCTATAAATTTTACATGTAATTTCTATAAAATATACTATATATGTATATATTTACTATATATGATATATTCACATATATAAAATATAAATATATATATTTATTAATATACATATCAATAAATGCGTAATATTGTATGAGTTATGAATCTATTATAGATAAATACTGAATTCTTTTTATAGGTTGGGGCCATTCACCTAAGCCAATTTGCTAAGCATATATGTTTATATATATATTTATATATATACATATATATGTGAAATATTACTTTAGACTAAAATATATAATAAACAATTTATAAAACTATAATCAGCATTTATTATATGAGGAAATAACATCAATAAATGTGTGTGAAAATTATAATTAGTACATATACATACTAATTATATACACATATATAATGTATATAAAATATACATTTATAAAATATATATTTATATTTACATTTACATTTATTTATTTACATTTGATATATGTATATATTCTTTATATATTTTACATTTTATAATTTATATAAAGTATACTATATATATTTATGTATATATTTACAATGTATAATATACATTTATATGTATGATATATAAATATATATATAGCACATTTTTTTCTGAAAAAAACTATGATTTCAAAATCAAATCTAAATATAGGATGTTAAAATGTTCTACTCTGTTGCTTTTTCTTGTTTTGCTAGTTTGGATAGTGCCTATGGTGGACCCCTGTGATTTGTGCGCACTAGAAAATGTTTGGTACACATGCACGTGTATATGCATACACATAAATGTGTAGTATAATTAGTACAAACATATATTCTTTATATATTTTATATTTTATATAAAATATATTATATATGTATATATTTACAATATAAAATACACTTATATGTATGATATATAAATATATATATTGATATATATAAATAAATGTGAAATATTATAGGAATAAGGAATCTATTATCAATAAATAAGAAATATTAATATCATATCTTCTATCTGATGAAAAAACAATGTGAAAAGTTAAAAATAAGATTTTGACATTATGGGTGATGGCATACATTGACACTAAAAATTATTTAAATTTTTTAATATTATTTAAAATTATTTAAAATTTATTTAATAATTATTTAAAATACACTTAACATTTAATGTCCTAAATCAAATGTATTAAAAGTCATTTAAAATAATTTAAAATTATTTTTAAAAATTCATTCGGAAATTCATGTCCTACATTAAAATTATTTAAAATACTGTAAAACTGGACCAGACCTCTGCCCGGTCTGCTATTGTGTGGATCCGGGATTATGCCCGAGACATTCTGGAGGCTCCACAGATGCCACAGCCAGTGTTAGGTAGGAAGACCCACAAACTGCCCTAAGCCCATAGCTGGTTGCTGTGAGCACTCAGATTCCAGCAGATACCCCCCCTCCCCACCCCTTTGGACAAGCACTTCCCTTCCGCCCCTCTCCCAGATCTGAGGCCTGGACCAGACCTCTGCCTGGTCTGCTGTTGTGTGGACCCCGGATTCCGCCTGAGACATACTGGAAGATCCACTCAACCCAGAGCCACAGAGGAACAACTGAACTCAGAGTGTTAGACAACATATCCTGAGATATCCTAGAGGAGACACTACACCCAGAACAGCAGACACCTAGCTGGACCTTGGAGGCACCATATCCTGAGGCATCCTAGAGGTACCACTGTAATCAGTGCAGCTGGAAAAGATCACAGAGACATCTGGACTCCTAGCAGATCAGACACAAGCGAGATAACTGGAAAGGCAGGCTTCAGTCAGAGACAGCAAGTACAGGCAGCACTAGAGTTAACCAGATGGCAAAAGGCAAGCACAAGAACATAAGCAACAGAAACCAAAGTTACATGGCATCATCAGAACCCAGCTCCCCAATCAGAGCAAGCCCTGAACACCCCATCACACCAGAAAAGCAGGATTCAGAATTAAAATCACTTCTCATGATGATGATAGAGACTTCAAGAAAGACATAAATAACACTGTCAAAGAACTTAACAAGAACACTGGTAGACAGATAGAAACCCTTAAAGAGGAAACACAAAAATCCCTTAAGGAATTGCAAGAAAATGTAAACAAATGGGAGAAGGAATTAAACAAAACCATGCAGGATCTAAAAATGTAAGTAGAAACAATAAAGAAATCACAAAGGGAGACAACCCTGGAGATAGAAAACCTAAAAAAAGATCAGGAGTCATAGACACAAGTATCACCAACAGAATACAAGAGATGGAAGAGAGAATCTCATGTGCAGAAGATACCATGGAAAACATTGACACAACTGTCAAAGAAAATGCAAAATACAAAAAGCTACTAACCCAAAATATACAAGAAATTCAAGACACAATGAGAAGGCAAAACCTAAGGATAATATGTATAGATGAGGGGGAAGACTCCCAACTTAAAGGACCAGTAAATATCCTCAACAAAATTATAGAGGAAAACTTCCCTAACCTAAAGAAAGAGATGTCCATAAATATACAAGAAGCCTACAGAACTCCAAATAGTTTAGACCAGAAAAGAAATACTTCCTGCCACATAATAATCAAAACATCAAATGTACAAAACAAAGAAAAAATACTAAAAGCAGTAAGGGAAAAAGGTAAAGTAACATGTAAAGGCAGATCTATAAAAATTACACCAGACTTCTCACCAGAGACCATAAAAGCCAAAAGATCCTGGACTGATATCATACAGACCCTAAGAGAAAACAAATGCCAGCCCAGACTACTACACCAAGTAAAACTCTCAATCAATATTGATGGAGAAACCAAAATATTCCATGACAAATCCAAAGTTACACAATATCTTACCACAAATCCAGCACTTCAAAAGATAATTGGTGGAAAACTCCAACACAAGGAGGGAAACTACAACCTAGAAAAAGCAAGAAAGTAATCTTCCAACAACCCTAAAAGAAGGTAGCTATACAAACATATCTCCACTGCTAATAACAAAAATAACAGGAAACAACATTCATTTTTTTCTTAATATCTCTTAATATCAATGGACTCAATTCTCCAATAAAAAGACATAGACTATCAGACTGGATACATAAACAGGACCCAACATTTTGCTGCATACAGGAAACATACCTTTGTGAAAAAGACAGACAATACCTCAGACTAAAAGGTTGGAAAACAATCTTCCAAGCAAATGGTCCCAAGAAACAAGCAGGAGTAGCAATTCTAATATCAAATAAAATCATTTTTCAACTAGAAGTAACCAAAAAAGATAAAGAAGGACACTTTATATTCATCAAAGGAAAAATGTACCAAGGGGAACTCACAATTCTCAACATCTATGCCCCAAATGCAAGGGCACCCACATACATAAAAGACACTTTACTAAAGCTTAAAGCATGCATTGCACCCTATACAATAATAGTGGGAGATTTCAATACCCCACTCTCAGCTATGGACAGATCATGGAAACAGAAACTAAACTGAGACACAATGAAACTAACAGAAGTTATGAACCAATTGGACTTAACTGACATCTATAGAACATTTCATCCTAAAACAAAAGAATATACCTTCTTCTCAGCACCTCATGGTACCTTCTCAAAACAGACCATATAATTGGTCACAAAACAGGCCTCAACAGATACCAAAAGATTGAAATAATCCCTTGTACCCTATCAGACCACCATGGACTAAGGCTCATCTTTGACATGGACAAAAACAACAGAAAGCCCACATACACTTGGAAACTGAACAATGCCCTACTCAATGATAACTTGGTCAAGGAAGAAATAAAGAAAGAAATTAAAGACTTTTTAGAATTAAATGAAAATGAGGACACATCATATCAAAACTTGTGGGACTCACTGAAAGTAGTACTAAGAGGAAAAATCATAGCTCTAAGTGCTCACAAAAAGAAATTGGAAAGAGCATACATTAACAACTTGACAGCATACCTGAAAGCATTAGAACAAAAAGAAGGTAATATACCCAAGAGGAGTAGATGGCAGGAAATAATCAAACTCAGGGCTGAAATCAACCAAGTTGAAACAAAATGAACTATACAAAATATCAACAAAACCAGGAGCTGGTTCTTTGAGAAAATCAACAAGATAGACAAACCCTTAGCCAGACTAACGAAAGGGCAGAGAGACAGCATTCAAATTAATAAAATCAGGACTGAAAAGAGAGACATAACAACAGAAACAGAGGAAATTTTAAAAATCATCAGATCCTACTACAAAGGCCTATACTCAACAAAATTGGAAAATCTGGATGAAATGGAAAATTTTCTAGACAGATACCAGGTACCAAAGTTAAACGAGGAGCAGATAAACCATCTAAACAGTCGCATAACTCCTAAAGAAATAGAAACAGTCATTAAAAATCTTCCCACCAAAAAATGTCCGGGGCCAGATGGTTTCAGCGCAGAATTCTTTCAGACCTTCAAGGAAGACCTAATTGTCAATAAGACAAATCGGCATCCATCAGATTGGGAAAAGATCCTAACCAATCCTACATCTGATAGAGTGATAGAGGGCTAATATGCAAGATATATAAAGAACTCAAGAAATTATACTCCAGACAACCATATAACCCTATTAAAAAATGGGGTACAGAGCTAAACAAAGAATTCTCAACAGAGGAAACTCGAATGGCTGAGAAGCACCTTAAGAAATGCTCAACATCCTTAGTCATCAGGGAAATGCAAATCAAAACAACCCTGAGATACCACCTCACACCAGTCAAAATGGCTAAGATCAAAAACTCAGGTGATAGTAGATACTGGCAAGGATGTGGAGAAAGAGGAACACTCCTCCATTGTTGGTGGGATTGCAAACTGGTACAACCACTCTGGAAATCAGTCTGGCGTTTCCTCAGAAAACTGGACATAACATTACCTGAGGATCCAGCTATACCACTCCTGGGCATATACCCAGAAGATGCTCCAACATATAATAAGGACATATGCTCTACTATGTTCATAGCAGCCTTATTTATAATAGCCACAAGCTGGAAAGAACCAAGATGTCCCTCAACAGAGAAATGGATACAAAAAATGTGGTACATCTGCACAATGGAGTATTACTCAGCTATTAAAAATAATAAATTTGAGAAATTTTTAGGTAAATGGATGGATCTAGAAATTATCATCCTGAGTGAATTAACCCAATCACAAAAGAACACACATGGTATTTACTCACTGTTAAGCGGATGTTAGCCCAAAGCTTAGAATATCGAAGACTCAACCCGCAGACCACATGAAGCTCATGAAGAAGGAAGACCAAGAGGGGATGCCTCAGTTCTACTTAGAACAATTAACAAAAATACTCAAGAGAACAAATAAAGAAACAAAACATGGGACAGAAACTGAAGGAGGAACCATCAGGAGACCATTCCACCTGGGTATTCATCCCATGTACAGTCACCTAAGCTAGGACACTGATGTGGATGGCTAGAAATGCATGCTGTCAAGAACATGATATACCTGTCTACTTAGAGGTCTGCCAAAGACTAACATATTCAGAGGACAATGGTCACAGCTAACCACTGATATGATCAAGGGTTTCCCAATGGAGAACTTAGAGAGAAGACTGAAAGATCAGAAAGGGGTTGTGACCCCAGGAGGAAAGCAACAATACCAAACAACCAGAGGCCCCAATGTCTAAACCACCAGCCTGGAAACACATAGGGAAGGACCCATGACTCCAGTGGTATATGTAGGAGAGAATGGCCTTGTCGGGCATAGGTGGGAGAAAAGTTTCTTGGTCCCATAAAAAACGAACACAGAGTGGTGGTGGGGGGAATCTGAGGGTGGGGATGGGGTAGTGGGGGTAGGTGTGGGCACTGCCTCATAGAAGCATGAGGAGGGGGGATGGGAAAGGAGGTTTCTGGGTGGGGGGAGGAAGTGGGGTAAGAGGATAAATCTGAAAGATAAATATAATACCAGTTTTTTAAAAAGATGAAAAAAAGGGGGGAAGGAGAAAAAAGAGAAAAAAGAAAGAAAAAATAGGAGATTTAATAACATAAAGGGAAGGATTTAGAAATTTAGGAGGCAATTTATGTAATGAAAACAGCATCATAGAAACTGGAAAATCACACCCTCATAGAAGCACAAGAAGAGGGGAATGGGATAAGGGGTTCCTGGGTGGTGGGGGGAATAAGATAAGGAGACAAAATTTGAAATGTAAATATTACAACCAATTTTAAAAAGGGAAAAAAAGAAAAGTTGCTAGAACCATCTTTTAAAAACTGTCAACCCTCTAGGAAAAAAATTTTTTTTCTTGATACTAAAACTTGTTCTGAGAATTGTATATTGCAGAATACACAGCCTTGGTGTTTCTACTCATCAAGCATACTGAGCAGACCTGCCCAAACCTCCGATGTCCTGGAATTTCATCTGGATGCAGTGAAGACACAGCATCGGAGGCTTATCAATTTACTCTTCCCCCCACCCCTCTTCTAATATCTCAATGCCCTTAATCAGCTTGAAGAAGTTAAAGAAGAGTCAGAGCCCCTATTCCCTGGGGTTAAGGTGGTTAATATTGGTCTATCTTTCTAGGGAAAAGTAGTGGTTTTGTTGGAACAAGGAGGATTAGCTAGGACTTACTGCATAGCCATAACCTATTGGTAGAAATCTGTATAATTAATATCAAGATGAAGTTATAATTTCTTAAATGGTACAAAATTTACTTTGATTTCAAATTTAAGGTTTTCATTGGCATGAGCTTTTTATTAATATAAAAGTGAGATGAATATTGATACTCTCATGGTCATTGTGCCTGTATAACACATTTAGGAATACAAGGCTTAGACCCCGTCTTTCTTTAACTTTTTAAACTGATTTGGGATGGTTAGCCTATGAGTTAAGGGACTATAGCAAATTCATGGCTTGGAGTTTATTGTTAGGGTGTTTTCCATATTTTATTTTGAAATAGCTGAGAGGAGTTAACAGACAACAGTCCAGGTTACCTTACATGGATAGTTGGTTTTCAAAATGCCAGAAGTCCATAGAATTGACATCACAAATATTTCTATATTAATGTTCATTTTGATTAGAGACCTGTCTGCTCCTGACAGCTTCCTGTCATGGATTCTAAGAAGAAATTGAGCATCCCTGGAGATACTCCAGATGTGCGGTGACAGCCACTAGGCAAGAATTGCCTCTTTACAGACAAATTACTGTCCAGAAAAGGACACACTTGCAGAATAGTTGACTGGTTATATCTGCCTAGACAGAGTAATCAGCCCTTAATAATTCTGCATCACTAGGTCTGTCAGATGACTCTGGGCCAGAAGGCTGAAGATTTGATGCTCCAACGTTCGGTAGTATAGGGACTGTCCAGGTGTTCAGCGGTCTCTATAAATTGGCTAAGTTTTAGAAGCTATGCTTAGTGCTTCCCATAATTTCAGTTAACTCAGTCATTCTGGATTTCTGACAGGGTGAAGACCTATAGTCTCATAGCCAATTGTGGCTATTTACTTTGAGAGAAAAGATCTGAGTGGATGGTTTTCAGCTGCCATTCTTTCTAAAGCCAAGAAAAAAAAGCCAGGTTCAAAACTAAGTGTTTTAGTTAGGAGAGATAACAGAGTTTCTGGTTAGTCAACAAAATGATGGACTGGGTATTAGGACTATCTTGTACCTCACTAGTACAATTAGGAATAACTATGCTCTGTTGTATTTTGAGAGAAAAGTTTTATTTTAACAGGAAGGGTGATATGTAGGAGGAGCTAAGGGGGAAGAAGTACCGAGAGGAAGAGATGGAGTAAGAAGAGGAGAAGATGAAGGAGAGGTGAAGCTAGGTGATGAGAGAGAGAAAGAGAGAGAAAGAGTGGGGAGACAGGGAGGCAGATGTTCACGTGTCTCCACCAGTCAAAGATAGTTTATATATCTAGGTTGGGTATTGGGTTACACTTCTGATTGAGCATTACCAAACTTATAAAGCCTTTGATTATTATTTTAAAAAATTGTGTAAAAGCAAAAAGGAAAAGGGGGCATGGGATAGGGGTTTTCTAGGGAGGGGAAATGGGGAAAGAGGATGGCATCTGAAATGTAAATAAAATATAAAATAAAAATTAAAAAA